>NC_134362.1:93943096-94244213 GCF_048569485.1 Anomaloglossus baeobatrachus
CAGGTCTATACAGACCATAAGAATCTGACGTACTTACAAACCGCTCAGCGTCTGAATCCTCGCCAAGCCCGCTGGTCCTTGTTTTTCTCCCGCTTTCACTTCTCCATCAACTATCTCTCTGGGAGTAAGAATAACAAGGCAGACGCCCTGTCTCGCTCTATGGTTTCTACCCAGGAAGAGATTGACGAACCTCATCTTATGCTTCCCTCCAGGGTTTTTCATACACTCTCCCCTGTGACGTTAGACCAAATCCCACCGGGCAAGACCTTTGTGCCGCCTGATCGACAGAATGATATACTGTCGTGGGCCCACACCTCAAAGGTGGGTGGACATTTTGGTATTAGACGGACACGAGAGTTACTCGAGAGGTGATATTGGTGGCCACACTTAACCAGCCACGTCAAGAGATATGTCGGTTCCTGCTACTCGTGTGCTCGCAACTGTCTGTTACGGCAGAGACCGGCTGGGCTCTAGCATCCTTTACCAGTGCCAGATAGACCATGGGAGGTGGTAGGCATGGACTTTGTGGGTGATCTTCAATGTTCACAGGGACATAGATTTGTGTTTGTCATTACGGACCATTTCTCTGAGATGGTTCATCTCGTACCGTTATCGATAATCCCATCTTCCAGTGTACTAGCCAAACTATTCCTCAAGCATGTCTTTAGGCTTCACGGGATGCCAGATCGTATCATTTGTGATAGAGGCCTGCAATTTGCTTCCCGTTTCTGGCAAGATCTTTGTAGCCTTCTGCAAATTGAGTTGAATCTCTCTTCGGCATACCATCCGGAGACCAATGGTTTGGTTGAGCGTACCAATCAATCCATGATTATATACCTTCGACACTTTGTTGCTGAGAACCACGATAACTGGTCCTCCCTCCTACCCTGAGCAGAATTTGCCCTTAACAATTCGCTGGCTGAGGCCACTGGGCAGACACCGTTCGTACTCAATAATGGGCAACACCCTAGGGTACCGGACCGTTTCCCGCTGCTGCACCTCCTCCTCTTGTGGCCGACTGGGCAACTAATGCCAGAGAGGTTTGGGATCGGACTCAAGAGTCGATCCAAGCAGCTAAGGACCGTATGAAGACGATGTCCGATCGGTTTCGTCGCCCAGCTCCTGTCTTTTCTCCGGGGGACTTTGTGTGGCTCTCTGCAAAACACATGAAACTTAGAGTGAGCACTATCAAATTTGCTCCTTGCTTACTGGGTTCTTATGAGGTTGTCCGACAGGTAAATCCTGTAGTCTACCAATTGAAGTTACCCGTCCATCTTAGGATCCATGACAAATTCCATGTCTCACTGTTAAAGCCGGCTATTTTACCTCATGCTTGTGAAGTGCACTCACCTGCCTCTGATTCCTCTCGCTCTAGCTATGACGTACGAGCCATAGTTGGTTCTAAGATGGTTTGAGGGCGCAGGTTCTTCTTGATAGATTGGGAGGGCTACGGCCCGGAACATAGCTCTTGGGAGCCTGAGGAGGCTGTCCATGCTCCCGACTTAGTTGCCAATTATCTGCGTCGCCGGGAGGGGGCCCTTGAGGGGGAGGTACTGTTACGGTTGCTGTGGCACTGGAGACTATGTTCGGATTTCTTGCTACTGCACATGTGCGAGTACTGGAGACTATGTTCGGATTTCTTGCTACTGCACATGTGCGAGCACTGGAGACTAAGGCGGGCTTTGCACGTTGCGACATCGCAAGCCGATGCTGCGATGTCGCACGCGATAGTCCCCGCCCCCGTCGCAGGTACAATATCTTGTGAAAGCTGGCGTAGCGAAAACTATCGCTACGCCGGCTTCACATGCACTCACCTGCCCTGCGACCGTCGCTCTGGCCGCCGACCCGCCTCCTTATTAAGGGGGCAGATCATGTGGCGTCACTGCGACGTCACACGGCAGGTGGCCAATAGAAGCGGATGGGCGGAGATGAGCAGGATGTAAACATCCTGCCCACCTCCTTCCTTCCGCATAACCTACGGAAGCCGCGGTGACGCCGGTAGGAGATGTTTCTCGCTCCTGCGACTTCACACACAGCGATATGTGCTGCCGCAGGAGCGAGGAACAACATCGGACCGTCGCGTCAGCGTAATTATGGATTACGCCGACGCTGTACCGATGATACGATTACGACGCTTTTGCGCTCATTAATCTTATCATCTAGACTTTACACACTGCGATGTCGCATGCGATGCCGGATGTACGTCACTTTCAATTTGACCACACCGACATCGCACCTGCAATGTCGTAGTTTGCAAAGCCCGCCTAAGTCCTATCTTGGAGCCATTGCACATGTGCGGGTGACATCATCGCTGACACGAGGTCACATGTCTCTGACACCTTCTAAGCTGATTGGCCACTGGTCAAGGGCTTGTGACACGTGGTCACATGTCTCTGACACCTTCTATGCCGATTGGTCGCTGGTCATGTGCTTGTGACGCTTTGCTCGGTGATAGGCCAGCGTGATGTCATTGCTGTCTGTCTGGCAGAGGATTGGATGAGGCACAGAGTCTATATAAGACCCTGACGCACGCCGCCCAGCATTCAGTCCTCTTGGTTCATGCATGAGAGTAGACGCTCTGTGCACGTCCCTCTAGGCATCTCTCTGTCTATGCTAGGTGAGCGCTACCGGCAGGGTAGCGTTCTTGTACCTTACAGCTTCGGCTGCGGTCCGTATCCTTACATCTTAGTGGAGCGGACATAGGCAGGTGCCTGAGACACATGGTCCGGCTGGGCCTTGTGCTTCTACTCGTAGGTGGACGTTGCCGCTAGGGTAATGTTCCTTATACTGCGTCTGGCAGTTGTTAGTATCCTCGCACACTAGGGGAGCGAACATAGGTAGGAGCTTTGTGCGGCTTGTTCTGCTCTCTCTCTCTTTTGCACCACTAGTAGAGCGGACCTAGGCAGGTGCCATATCTAGTGGTTCGTGTCCTCGCACACTAGTGGAGTGAACGCAGGTAGGAGCTTTGTGCGGCTTACGCTGCTGTCCGTCTCCTGGCACCACTATAGGAACGGACCTAGGTAGGTGCCATTTCATGCTCACTGCTTTTGTCTCTGTGATCATTAACAGAGACCATACCACACACCCTCTGAGTAAGGTAGGAATTGCTTTATTTCCTAACTATATGCCTCTGTGAGTTTAACAGACGTATTGCACTCTGCACTTGTGCTACTACTATTTACAGCGGCACACTTATATACTCTTCCTCACACATTAACCTATCCCTTTTACGTTAATGCTAAATACGGTAGTCGCTGTGACTTTAACAGTACACACCGTGATTGGCTCTAGTGTCATTGAGACGTATCAGTGTCAGTACTTCTTCCGTAGTACAAGATACCATTTATCCTCTGCCATAGTCTGCAGCAGAGACTTTGCACGGTGGACCCTGACTGTCTGATATCCCTTTGGTTTTTATAATCAGACAGCCCCCGTAACAGTCCCACTGGTGCCAAGCTATTTGCAGCATCTCTGCATTGCACCCTCAAGCTCATTGTTACTAAGCCTTTATAATAGCAAACACTGAGGAAACTTAGCGGCATCCAAAAAGTGGCTGTTGGACTTCATTAGTGTCCCACTGTTGCCAAGCTATTTGCAGCACCTCTGCATTGCACCCTCAAACTCACTGTTACTAAGCCATTAGAAAAGCAAACACTGAGGAAACTTAGTGGCATCCTAAAAGTAGCTGTTGGACTTCATTAGTGTCCCACTGGTGCCAAGCTATTTGCAGCACCTCTGCTTTACACCCTCAAGCTCATTGTTACTAAGCCATTATAATAGCAAACACTGAGGAAACTTAGTGGCATCCTAAAAGTAGCTGTTGGACTTCATTAGTGTCCCACTGGTGCCAAGCTATTTGCAGCACCTCTGCATTGCACCCTCAAGCTCATTGTTACTAAGCTTTTAGAGTTGTAAACTGTGCTGCCAGTTTAAGGGCCATAGTTGCATTGTCAGGGATAGTTATTGCTGTTTATTCTGCTGTCAATAAAGGTAGACCACCGCTGCAATCTACACCACCTCTCAATTTTTACTACGATATTTTAAGTGCACAATCTTGTCGCAATCAAAATGAGTGGCAAAATGACAGATGCTGGTGGAAAGGGGAAGAGGCGTGTTGGAAAAGGAAAAAAAAGTTTGTGTCCGTGAGGAAGGTGGCAAAGCTCCATTAACATCTGCTGAAGATAGGCCATCTTCCAGCAAAAGTAAGATGTCTACTACTTACCGTGGACAATCCGATGTGCTCCCTTTTTTACGGACACGAACAACTGGAACAAAGGTAGATGATGGCCAAAAAAAGAAAATTCTTGAATGGATCTCAAGTGGTCCAACAAGTGCCATCTCCGCCACCTCAACTACCGCATCCAAAAAACACCAGTCCTCTGAGTTGTCATCCCAATCACACTTGCTTTCTCCCAGCTCTCAAGTCTCCATCCGCCCTGCACAGTATGGTGGAACAGAGATGGCTGAGTCTGCAGAGCTGTTTAGTCACACAGTAGCCTGGGAATCAGAGGTCTGCTCCCAAGCTACAGTGAGTACAGACCAGGAAATGGCCATGATGACCAAGTTTCTGAGCATAATGTTGACCCTTATTCACAAACTTTAACACCTGTTTTAATAGACAATGAGGAACATATTGATAACGTTGAGACGCAGATACCACATTGGGATGACAAATTAAATATTCATTCAGGGCAGGAAGAGGCTCGGTCTGAGGGTGAGGAAAGTGCAAACACAACGCTTGATGAGGAAGTTCTAGATCCCACCTACTGTCAACCCACAGTCAGGCACTCGAGGAGGTCAACAGAGGCGGTGGAGGAGGATGCAACTGACGGCGAAGTTACCTTGCGCCTTCCTGGACAGAGGAAGAGTATGGTAGCACGTCTACAACTGTATCCTCAGCCACCACTCTGCCTCTGAGCACTAGTCGGCTGGCTCAGCAGGTCGCATTTCCTCTAAGCCTTGCCTAGCCTGGTCCTTTTTTGACCATGCAAAGGATCGCCCAAATCATGTGATCTGTAAAATTTGTCGGGAATCTGTTAGTAGGGGCAAAACCCTCAGCAGTTTGACAACTTCTTCCACGAATCGTCACATGAATAAATATCATCTGTCCCAGTGGGAAGCTCACCGTGCTGCAATGCGGCCTAGCGGAGCCGACCATCCACCGCCTGCTTCTTTTAATGCATCCGTGCGCTCTTCATCTTCTAGGACTGTGGGGACAGCTGTCACACCTGGTTTTCCACGCACAACTTCCACCAGTGTAACTGCAACAGGCAGTTTGCTTGGTAGGTCGTCAGTTGGTTTGGAAAGGGAAACAAGTGCGTGTGTACAGCTCTCTCGGACATCGATATCATCAACATTGGATGAAGGCAACATCATGTCTACGCCTGCACTTTCCTCACAAACCTGCATTTTTTCTGGGACACCCTACTCACCACCATCTACACACAGCAGCCAGATCTCTGTCCTTCAGATGTGGACAAATAAAAGGCCATTTCCTGCAACCCATGAGAAAGCTAAGAGGTTGACTTTATCCCTCTGTAAGCTCTCGGCTACCGAAATGCTGCCTTTCCGCCTGGTGGACACACAGGATTTTCGAGACCTGATGTCTGTCGCTGTACCCCAGTACCAGATGCCCAGTCGCCACTAGTTCTCTAAGAAAAGGTGTGCCTGCGCTACACCAGCATGTCGCACACAACATCACCGCTTCCTTGAGAAACTCTGTGTGTGAACGGGTGCATTTCACCACAGATACTTGGACCAGTAAGCATGGACAGGGGCGTTACATGTCGCTGACTGGGCACTGGGTAACTATGGTGATAGATGGAGAGGGGTCTGCTGAACAAGTCTTGCCATCCCCACGAGTTGTGCGTCAATCCTCTGTATGTATAAGTTTCTCCAACGCTTCTGCCTGCCTTGACGTATAACCTGGGCCAACGAGATGCAAAGGTGGGGCAAATTACCCTGATGGAGTGGTCTCAGATCAAGGACCTATGCACCCTTCTGCACAGTTTCGACATGGCGACGAATATGTTTAGCGCTGACAATGCCATTATCAGCATGACAATTCCAGTCATTTACATGCTGGAGCACACGCTAAACACTATTTGGAGTCAGGGGGTGGGACAACAGGAAGGGGAGGAACTACAGGAGGATTCATATGCGCAAGGGACAACAACATCACCAAGGTCCAGACGTTCATCATCACCAAGGCGGCAGGCATGGGACCATGGGGGACAGGGATCAACAAGGGCGCATGGTAGCAGGCGAAATGTTGAGGAAGGTGCAGGAGAACATGAAGAAATGGAGGACGAACTGTCCATGGACTTTGAAAACTCAGCGGATGTGGGAGACTTTGGTCAAATTTCAGTTGAAAGAGGTTGGGGGAGAGATGTCAGAGGAAGAAAGAACGGTTAGCACCTCTATGCCACAAACATACCGTGGACTTGGTCCGCATGGCTGCGCAAGACACATGAGCGCCTTCTTGCTGCACTACCTCCAACATGACCCTCGTATTCTCAAAATTAGAAGTGATGATGACTACTGGCTTGCCACACTATTAGATCCCCGGTACAAGTCCAAATTTTGTGACATAATTCCAGCCATAGAAAGGGACGCACGTATGCAGGAGTATCAGCAAAAGCTGTTACTCGGCTCTTTCCACCAAACAACCGTGGTGCAGGGAGTGAATCTCCCAGTTGTAACTTGACTAACATGGGACGGTCTCGTCATCTTCAACAGTCTACCCGTACCAGCAGCACCGTATCTTGTGCTGGTAACAGTAATTTTATTGAATCTTTTCATAATTTTTTTAGACCATCCTTTGCAAGGCCACCAGAGACAACAAGTCTGACACATAGTCAACGGCTGGAGAGGATGATACAGGAGTATCTCCAAATGAACATCGATGCCATGACTTTGCAAATGGAGCCTTGCTCATTTTGGGCTTCAAATCTTGAAAAATGGCCAAAGCTCTCCACTTACGCCTTGGAGATCTTGTCGTGTCCAGTTGCCAGCATTGTCTCTGAACGTGTCTTCAGTGCTGCTGGGTGTGTGCTGACAGATAAGCGCACGCGTCTGTCCAGTGACAATGTGGACAGACTAACGTTCATCAAAATGAACAAGTCATGGATCCACAAGGAATTTACTACCCCTGTGTCATCCTGGGGAGAGTAAATGCTTTTGGATTTGGAATGTGCTTGATGCAAATCAAAACATCCTGTTTGCAACTAGGGCACAAGTGATGCCACTGATGGGGTGTCTGTGTGGCCCAATTTTTGGAAAAAAGGGAGACTCCGCTTGGAGTAACCCTTGCTTGCAGTGGTTCTAAAAATGATCCAAGATGAACAGATCTGGGATCAGGAAAGACTTTGCTACCTACCCCGGTGTCATCCTGGGGACGGTTAAGGATGGCGTATTTTTGAATGTGCTTGATGCAAATCTACCTGTGAAGTGTACAACTGGGGCACAAGTGCTGCTATTGAAGGGGTGGGTGTCTGTGTGGCCCAATTTTTGGAAAAAAGGGAGACTCCGCTTTGAGTCACCTTACGGTGTTTTACATCATTTTAGAAGGGCATGCCATGCCTATATCTGTGTCTCCTCCTCTTTTTTCTTATCCAGGTCTTTTGTTTTCGCATGAGTATATGTCCTTGTCACTTTCCCATGTGTTTGTGTTGTGTTGTGAGTTGTTTGTCACATTTTGGACACCTTTGAGGGTGTTTTCTAGGTGTTTTTATGTGTTTGTGATTGCCTCCAATTGTTTCCTATGGGTCTGAGTGGTTCGCCAAACCGGTTCGCCGAACCGAACGCGAACCAGACCTTGGTTCGGCAAACCGAGCTCGAGCCGAACCGCTACCGGTTCGCTCATCTCTAGTCAGCAGGGTCCTCTCACTCTCCTGTAGAGTTTAAGCTTTTATGGTAAGCAGGGTTCTCTCTCTTTCCTTCCCTATGTATTTTTTCCAAGCAATTACAAGGTTTCCAGTATTGAGATTTGTGCAACTCTACTTAGCCCAAATCAAATTTGGGGGATAATGCAGCAAAGTCGGCAAACTTGAATTTCATAAGATTCATTCATCTCTATTTGCTGGTTCTGTTCTATGATAGAGATGTCACCTTCCATCGTAATCCTGTCCGACAATGACCATTGACCTGTCTACCAAAGAAACAAGTGATCTCTGTATAACAGGAAGTATCTCATTGAGCAGTGATAAACTGCATTAGTTCAAAATGTGTTTTAAAAAGTAAGATAGAAGATCCAAGATGGCCGCCATCACCACAGGATGTGTGTGAGGGAGCACCTGGTATTGCAGACTCAATCCACCCCATCCATCCTTTGCAGAGCTCCCTCGACCACCCCATCTTTCTTCTACATCTTCAGGACACTTGGGGGACCCCAGTGGTGAGATTTTGGCCCCCTTTCCTTGGCTATAATCATCTACAAGGCCACCCCAGTCTGAGGCTGACTGCAGAGGCCTGGGACTAGTCTGCGGCTGGAGACTCTCCTGTTGCCCTTCCCCAGAGACTGCAGAGGGAACTGATCAGGCAGAAGGAGCCTGCACCATTCAAATCAGCGACCCCCAACCCTGTAAGCCACAACCCCCATACCTGGCGTGTGAAGTCCCAGGGAGAGAAGCTGCCATTTTAAGAGAAATTTGGTCTGCCCCTGGTGTCTGCAGTGAATTGATCAGGTTGTTTGGCCTCCCGAGTGGTATAAGCCTCCCTGGTCTGCAGGCAGTCTGCTGTGTCTGATCTCTGCAGCATAAACCCAATGGAGGGGAGAGATCTGAGGCCCAGCAGAACTGTCAGAGCTGGGGGAACTGCTAACTCAGGCTGCCTCAGAAGCCGTCAGTCAGTGGAGAGACTTCAGCGTGCTCCCCTGGGAATTAGATATTCTCCCTCAATTGGGCACGGATGTTGCAATGTGCCTGACAGAGTAAACATAATAAACAGCTCTGGAAGAGCAAAGTCAAAGTTACTGCTGCAATAATTTCTTAAGGCCACAAACTAAAACATTATCTCCCCTGGATCTTTTTTCCAGGGGTAAATGTGAAAAACCTGTGCAGATTGCTCTGCTGCAGAACCCTGCAAGACTCAGTAAACAGAGATAAAGTTTTGTTGCGTGTGGTTTTTTTTTTTTCTTCTTCCCCCTCTCAAGAGTCAATAAAGCATTACAGGGGTTAAATTTGCTAATTCCTGGTGCAAACTTAGCATTGAAACTGCATCCTATCACACAGTGGCCATTTTATTTACTGCATTTCCAGGATTAATCCTTAACTTTATCCAACTAGAATGCTGATCATCACTATTAACTTTGTGGCTTCCAGTTCAAGTGCCGGCTATGTGAGGACTCACAAGTTATGTCCCTCACCCTTCGCTAATACCGTACTACATTCCAGAGCTCAATATACCTAACAGCTTGCTGCAGTACATGAGACCATAGCTGTACTATTTATTCTTTGATCCCTGACATCTTCATTTATGGACCGTTACCTTCTCCATAGTGGGCAGAAGCATCACCCAACTTCACGTAAATCTGCCCCAGGAGTCGTCCCTAAGGGTATGTGCGCACGTGTGCGTATTACATGCAGTTACGCTGCGTTCTGCACCGCAGCGTAACTGCATGCGTCCTGCGTCCCCTGCACAATCTATGGAGATTGTGCAGGAGCCGTGCGCACGTGGCATGTTAGAACGCAGCGATTCGTCTGCTTGCCGAATCGCTGCGTTCTAAGAAGTGACATGTCACTTCTTTCGTGCGTTCTGCATGCTGTCTATAGGGAGAGGCAGCATGCAGAGCGCACAAATCTGCCGGGACCATGCGCTTCAGAACGCAGCTTTTCAGCTGCGCTCTGAAGTGCACATTTTCGGTGCGGTGCAGAGCGCACACGTGCGCACATAGCCTAAGATGGCGCCATTACCGCCACAGGAGGATCAAAATTGACACAATGATGTTAGTGAGGAGATTGTTTCACCATCAAAGTCGCCTTTATACCCTACAACCACGGATATTGAGCTAAGGGTTGACAGCTCCTCTCTGGCAGCGGAAGTCACTGCCAAACTACTTCCAGAAATATCCGCTATAATCCAATCCACTCTTAATGTGGTGCTGAAGGGGCTGCAAGACAGACAAGACGAACAAGTGGAACACATCTCTGTGCTGGAGGCACGTGTATCAACTATTGAGGATGACTCTTGCAGCGACCATAAAAAATTGTTGGCCTTTTCCAAAGAGAACACCATTTTGAAGGACTGCATAGAAGACCTTGAGAATCGCTCCCGCAGGAGCAATCTACGCCTCGTGGGCCTACCAGAATCTTTCCAACAGAAGGACCTAAAAATGCTGTGTGAGAATGACCTCCCAAAAGCTTTACACTTGCCGGAAGGCAGAAAAGTTGAGAGAGTCCACAGGGTGGGCCCTCCTCTAGCTACTTCAGATAAACAGGCCTCCCGGAGGCCACGCCAAGTCATCATGAAGCACTTGGACTTTAACGACAAATCAGATATCATACAGGCGTATAGAAAGCAGAGACAACCTCTGATATTGTGTGGTCATAAAATCCTTCTTTTTGAAGATTTCTCTGCTCTGGTGTCCAGAAAGTGAAAAGCCTTTAGCCCTATCTGCACTAAACTGCACAAGGATGATATCCGTTTTCAATTAAGATATCCTGCAGTCTTGATAGTAAAGGGAAACAATGGCTCCTTTCACACCTTCACATCTCCAGAAAAGGCGGACATATTAAATAGGCAGCTCTTAAGGCCCAGTCACACACAATGACTTACCAGCGATCCCGAAAATGATGCGACCTGATAGGGACCGCAGGTAAATCGCGGGGAAGTTGCAGGTGAGATGTCACACAGTGAGATCTTACCAACAATGCAGGAACAATACAGGTCGCAGTAGCGACCTGTATAACGATCTCAGCAGTCACTGGGACTCTGTCACACAGTGTCAAACACAGCGATGTGTCCTGCCCAGCAGGACATCACCTTTGAAGAAAATGGCCTGGACCATTCTGCAACGACTAGAGATCTCGCAGCAGGGGCCTGATCGCTGGTAGGTGTCACACATAACAACATTGCTAACGGGATAGCTATTGCGTCACGGAAACCGTGACTCAGCTGCGATCTCCCTAGCGATCTCTTCATGTGTGACGGTACCTTTACACCTGAAAGACCCAGAAAGTGAGTCTCTCCTTCTCCAGGAGGGTAAAAATTGTCATCACTCAGAGTCCAATTAAACTCTCGGGCGAAAGCTCTCCAAAAGAGCAAAGGCCGAGTGTGCGACAAACAAAAGGTAACAAGTGACTATCATAATCTTATAAAGTCCGGTTTTCTACTTATTATAAAACCAATATGCCCTCCCCCTCAAAAAGAAGGGAGGGGAAAAGGGAAGGAAAAGATAAAGAATGTAGAAAGTCATATCTCCCTTTCTCAGCTATTGAGTTGCAATATTAGACAAGGACGAGGGGAATGAGGGACTTTCTCTTGCAGAGTCGGGTAGAAGTGAAGCCCATGATTCTTTTTTTCCTAGCGAGGTGGAGTCGGAAACTCCAACTCCTGCTAGGGGATTTGTTTATGATTGTTTTTTTGCATATATGTCGTGAAGGTTTATTATCGTTTGATAAGTTCCTTTCTGTTTTTAACAGCCATCTCATATTTGTTTATATGATATTGCCCCTCACAGGTCATCACAGTTTGGGTTCGATTCTATATGTCCATGCAACTAGAGCTCCTTCTTTAAAGTCTGATTATGATAATTGTTGCATGGAATGTTAAGGGGTTGCGTTCCCCCCAAAAACGCATGAAGGTTCTCAGACATTTGAAACGCTTTAAGCCAGATATTGCCCTTTTGCAAGAAACTCATCTTCTTGAAACTGATTTTGTTAGGATGCGTCGGCTGTGGGTGGGCAATGTCTATGGCTCCTCTTCAGTGCTCAGAAAAGCAGGGGTTATGATCCTAATAAGTAAACATTTTACACATCAGGTAATCAATCAACAATCTGATAGTGAAGGCAGATTGATACAATTAACACTATCCACGCCAAATGGCGACATTTCGTTATATGACATATACGCCCCTAATGTAGGCAATAAGTCTTTTTTAAAACAAATAGAAACCAGATTACTTCATGACCCCACATCCAATAAGATAGTAGGAGGGGATTTTAATTCTGTTGTCTCTGTTCCTGAAGATAGAAAGAACATGGCCACCCATCCGCAAATAACCACGACCCATGACAGGGTCCTTCCCCACTGCTATCCTCACGTAACTTGGACGACTACTGGAGAATCATCCAATTGATAGGGAGTATACACACTACTCACACGCTAATAACGTCTGGTCTCGTATAGATTATCTGTTGATCTTCCCATCTCTGCTATCCAAACTAATCCGCGTGAATGGACCACTCCCCATTGATAATGGAATTAGCAAATTCACACCCCAAAGGTCAGGACTTCCTTTGGAGATTCCCTAATTATTTCTGCAAAGATGAGTCTTTCGTTTTTTCCCTTAAAACATGGTGGCAAGAATTTATAAAAGATAATGAGATACACCAAACTAATCCTTCTCTACTTTGGGAAACAGCTAAGGTAGTTTTGCGGGGGAAGATTATGGCACATGTTTTCGCCCCAAAAAAAAATACCATGGAAAAATATGGGGAGCTGTCTGCCGAACTTAAGCAAGCTTACACCAACGTTTTATTGAATCTTTCTCCCACAAATAAAGTCACCTGGGTGCTGAAAAAGTCTGAAGTCAATCTTTATGCTGACAGACGGGAGAAATTCCATACATTCAAAAACGAAGTGCATTTCTTTAGATTTGGTAACAAGGCGGGTCGAATGATGGCTTATCTGGCCAGAGGGATGAGAGCACCACAAGGTATATTCCAAATGAAAAACGTACACAGGAACATCCAAACAAACCCTCAGATAATCAACAACATTTTAGGCTCATTTTACAGCGACCTCTATAAAGACTCTAAAAACTCTACCCCTCCGATCACTACTCTCTTAAATAAGGTTAATATGCCCAGCTTTTCAGAAGAACAAAATGCCTTCCTAAATAGCCCCATCTCTAGGGAAGAAATTGTAAATACCATAAAAAATCTAAAGTCATGTAAAGCCCCAGGCCCTGATGGCTTTACGAATGAATTTTTCAAAATACTTGTATCTGAAGTCTCTCCTTTGTTAGATTCACTGTTTAACAAAATCCTACTTGGTGAAACCCTTTTCTTGTCAGCTAACACAGCTTATATAAAACTACTATTGAAACCGGGTAAAGATCCATTATACCCCAGCTCTTACAGGCCAATCTCTCTAATTAATTCTGACATTAAAATAATTTCTAAGATAATGGCAGACAGATTGGCATCTGTCCTCCCCAGTCTTATTTCACCCTCCCAGGCAGGATTTATAAAAGGCCGATCAGCAACGCTCAATATTAGAAAAATGCTATTGGTTCTGGATAAAATCCATTCTTCCAAAAATAAGAACAACAACACAGGTGTCCGAGCTATAGTAACTATTGATGCGGAGAAGGCCTTTGATAACATTAAATGGGATTGGCTGTATAAAGTATTATCGAAAATGTCGTTATCAGGCCCCTTTTTTTAACTATGTACAGAACTTATACTCTTCTCCAAAAGCTCGTGTATACACTCCGGGCTTCTTATCAAAACCCTTCCCATTGGAAAAAGGAACAAGACAGGGCTGTCCGTTATCACCCCTTCTTTTCAACCTATCCATAGAACCACTGGTACGCATTTTGTCAAACCCAAGCACTTATGCGGGCATCAAAATAAATAAAAAAACAATACAAACCGCTTTTTTTGCGGATGATATCATTCTGTTTCTATCTAACCCACAAGCACATTTACCAGTGATTATCGACATTCTTAATGTATTTGGCTCTTATTCGGGATTTAAAATTAATATTGACAAGTGCAAACTACTCCCCTTAACTGAAAAAGAAAAGACTACCCTCCAAAATAGCCCTCTAGGAGGGATAGCCGTTGTTTTGTTGTTCATAACATACTTGGGTATTAAAATAGGACATACACCATCTTCGCTATATTCCCTCAACTATCCTCCTCTATTGAATAAAATTATTACCCAATTAAAATCCTGGGAGGATCTTCCATTGTCATTTATGGGTAGAGCTCATCTTCTGAAAATGATAAGTATTGCCAAGCTGATGTACCAACTACAGACCCTTCCGCTGCTACTCAAACACTCCGATATTAATGCACTTAAAGCCTTTAGCCATTTCCTCTGGAGGGGGAAACGTCCCAGAATCAGTTTGTTTAAACTCATGGCCTCTAAGGCAGAGGGGGTATTAATCTTCCTAGTGTTAGGAACTATAACCTGGCATGTCTCACTTGCTATATCATAGATTTGAATGCACAATAGACATACATATTCAGACTCTACTCTCGAATCAGACTATGCTCACCCTCTTAATTTGACAGCAATTTTACACTCTCGTTTTACCTCTCTACATCCTGCAATTAAGCACTCAGTAGTTTTCAGGAATACAATATCTACCTGGAAGGCAGTCCGGAAAAAATATAGCCTTTCCTTTAGAATATCAAAGCATCTTCCTTTGTGGTGTAATCCAGAGTTTCCCCAGGGTATGGAGAGTAAACTGTATTCTGTGTGGCATAGAGCTGGTATATCGAAGGTTTCTCATCTCCTACATTCAACAGAAGCGAGGTGGTTAACAAGCAGGGAGTGCATTGAAAAATACCATCTACACCCTTCCCACTATTTCCAATATGAACAAATAAAACTCTCTATTATGTCCAATTTAAGGGATGTTGCGTTTGAATCTAAACTGAATGAACTTGATACCATTCTTCTCCACCCAATGGGAACTCCTTCAATATCGGAGTTATACTTCATGATGAAGCCTAGATTATCGGGCATACATCCCGAAACGTTCTTCAAATACTGGAGATTGTTAATGAATGATATTGATGTTCCTTCTAAGATAAGAGCAGGTTGGTCTGCCTTCTGGAAAAATATTATTAACGAATCCTGGAGAGAGACTCAGTTTAACATTATGTATGGAGCTATCTATGCTTTTAATATTCCTAAAGTGGATCCTAGTTCAGACAGGTTAATTGCATGTCCCAAATGCCAACTGTAAAATTCGGACCTTTATCATGGTATTTGGCTGTGCCCCAACACTGCTTCTTTCTGGGGGTCAGTCTCGGATCTGGCAAAAACGCTTTGGAGCTCTATGTGCCCCCTGTCTCCTAAAGCAGCACTTCTGCATTACTGGGAAAACTCTGATATAGACAGTAATATAAGTAGAGGTATTCCAAGACTTTTGCACACTATTTTATTGCTGTCCAAAAAGTTGATCCTTAAAGGGGTTATCCGGCTTCTTTGACATTTTTTTTTTATTTCCCTATTGGGCTACATTGGGGCAGGTAAGTAGATAGAGAGCACTTACCTGCCCTGCTGTCAGCCCCTCTCCCCCGGCTCAGAGCGGTCATGTGACCGCTCCTGTCGCGATTTTGCTGCTTCCGGTCATTTCATGTCAACATGGGCAGGGCCATGTTGACATGCAAATGTGGAAGCAGCATGTCGCCTCCCTGCTGGGCTGTACAGTGTGATGAGCCCCGCCCCCTTCCTTGCACTCTCCCACACATTCCCCCGCACCTCTTTTACTCTCCAGTAACCTCCCCCTGCACTGCTGTGGGGTCCGTGACCTGGGGGCGGGGCCTGGCGGAAGCTGCCATGGTGTCAGCTCCAGCACCGGGCCCCCTGCTCAGGATCACACATTCAAATGTACCGGCATCACAGATCACCGATGCCGGTACATTTGAAAGTGCTGATGAGAAGCAGCGCAGCGCTGCTTCTCATCACTGTCCCTCCGGCTGTCTGTGCTCTCTTCAGCACAGCGGGGACGTCACTACTGTGCTGAAGAGAGCACAGACAGCGCGCGAACGTGCAGGAGCGGCGGGGACCGAGGACAGGTGAGTATGTACTCCACATGTGTTCCCGATGGGGATGGGGATGGGGATGGGGATGGGGGGGTTGCAGAGCCATATGTGTGCGTGTGCAGAGCCATATGTGTGCGTGTGCGGTGCAGAGCCATATGTGTGCGTGTGAAGTACAGAGCCATATGTGTGCGTGTGCAGAGCCATGTGTGTGCGTGTACGGTGCAGAGCCATATGTGTGTGTGTGCAGAGCCATATGTGTGCGTGTGCGGTGCAGAGCCATATGTGTGCGTGTGAGGTACAGAGCCATATGTGTGTGGTGCAGAACCATATGTGTGCGTGTGCGGTGCAGAGCCATATGTGTGCGGTGCAGAGCCATATGTGTGCGTGTGCGGTGCAGAGCCATATGTGTGCGTGTGCGGTACAGAGCCATATGTGTGCAGTGCAGAGCCATATGTGTGCGTGTGCGGTGCAGAGCCATATGCGTGCGTGTGCGTGTGCAGAGCCATATGTGTGCGTGTGCGGTACAGAGCCATATGTGTGCATGTGCGGTACAGAGCCATATGTGTGCGTGTGCGGTGCAGAGCCCGATGTGGGGCTGTTATTTGCAATGCTGTTGTGATACCAGGTCAGGTGCTGGGGAAGAATACTGACAGGGAATGTGTGTGCGGGGGGCGGGCAGAGGGCGAGGCTGGACACTGGGGTGGGTGGTGACAGCTCTGACTGAGATTTTGCACAGGAAGTGGTCAGTTTGCTGGAGCTGAATGTAAACAAGAAGCTGCCGAGAATAAAGGGATAATTCAAGAGGAACAAAAGTTAGAAAACAAAAAATAACAATGTAGTTGTGATTTATATGACAATACAGCACAGATAAACTCAAAAATTTTTGTTAAGCTAATGTCGGACAACTCCTTTAAATATTGGATAACATCCTCCACGCCTTCTATCTCAGAACTTATAACTCAACTTAAGCATTATATGGAGATTGAGCAGGGAGATGCACTCACAAATAAGGAAGCGCAGGCGAGTAGATTTCTACTAAAATGGAAACAGTTTGTGGTGAATTATTGCAATAAGGAGGAAAAAGAAAAAATGGTGCAACCTTTTACCTCAACTGCATGGTACATTATGGAAGACCTAAAGAATAACCTAGGTCACCTCCAAATAGGTAAATAAACTGTGAACGTGACTAAGTGATTAAATAAAAAATCCCCCCCCCTCTTTTTTTTTTACTTCTTTCTCTTTTAAATGAGATGGCTGTTATGTTTGTTTGGATTATTTATTTTTTTTTGTGTGTGTGTTTTTACTCTTACTTGCACTTTTCATCATCCCAATGGTTGTTGTAGATTTATTGTGTCTACAAGTTATGTTTTCCCAGTCTGCGTACTGGATGAAAGATTATTACTATATTTTGATGGGAATGCTAGTCATATTGTTTACTGTTTAATTTTTAAAATTTTCAATAAAAATATATATTAAAAAAAAAAATAAGATAGAAAATTAAAAATAAATAAACGAAGAGAATGCAACATCTTCTAAAAATTGGTCATTTTTTAAGATTTTCCATACATTTAATTTCACGTGCCTGTTCATGAAAACTCTGTTCAAGCCAATGACAAAGGACTATACAGCAATGTACCTTATCAGAAAATCTATTTTTAGGCTATGTTCACACAGGATGTTTTTAAAGAGATATTTCCTGACCAAAACCTGATCTTGTGGCAGGATGTCTCCTGGGAGTCATCTGCGGTTTTGGTGCGGATTTTGTGGCCTTTTTTTGTGGCTTTTTTACAGTGTTTTTTTCTGTGATATCAAGACCTGCAAGGGTTCAAGAGTACCTGAGTGCTGGGGGCCAGGTCGGTATTGACCTAGATCCGGCACTTCGGTAGTAAAAAAAAAAAAAAAGGTAGAAAAAAAAAGTAAAGCAAGCGCGCTATACTTACCAGTTTCTGGTAGATGCTAGTGTGTATTGGCTCCTTCCAGGTATGACATCTTCAACAGGCCCCTATCACACGGGGGGTAGGGGGGGTGAAGCATGTTTGTAGTGGAAGGGAGAAAACATGGCCAAGGTCACTAACCCAACTGGTCACACCCACGAACCTGGAAGGAGCCCATTAGCCTCATGCATATTCACTTCTTCCCCCCCTCCCCCCACATTGGAGTTTTTGAATCTATTCTACAGTAAAAAATAAATAAATTTAAAAAAATGACGTAGGGACCCCCCATACCTTGATACCCAGCACAGTTAAAGCCTACAGCTACAGGCTGAAGTCCCCATTTGTGGGCTTTATCTTGGCTGGTTATCAAAATAAGAGAGACCCCATGAAGTTTTTTAATTATTTAAATAAATAATTAAAAAAACAGTGTGTGGCCCCCCTATATTGATACCCAGCTAAGATAAAGTCCACAGCTGGGGGCTGGTAGTCTCAGGCTGGAGAGACCCAGCCTAAAAATATCAGCCTGCAGTTGCCCAGGTGTGCCACCCCCATGCCAACAGGCGGGCTGCTGCTCGCATCCGCGGTGGCTCGAGGGGTCTCCAGACCCGGGGGTCGCGCGGCCATTCAATGAAGGGGGCTATGTACAGGGGGTTTGGAAAGTTCGTGATGTCACCCACGGTGCGTGGCAATGTGAGGGACCACCGCTGCAGTTGGGGAGTCCGGCGATGATGGTGTGGAAGCCTGATGTTTAACCCCTCCGTGCGTAGGGGGTTTGTGTCCCGGGGCACGTCGGATCATTCGTGAATGGGTGCCGCTGGGGTAGGAACAGGGATATTTCAGTGTAGTCACTCAGTCCAAGAATAACAACACCAACAGCTTGTAATCCAGTTATTCTGAGCACGCTTGGGTCCGTGCCCTTGGTGTTGCTGTTAACCTGTGGCCCTGTACTTGGCAACTCTGTCTCTGTTGGACCCGTGGGTATAAAACTCTTTGGGTCCTGTTCACCCATATGGCTAACGGAGTGATTACTGGTACGCGTGAAGCTACTTTCTGGCCTAGGGTCCACGTACCCCATTGTGCCCTGGCCCCTGACCGGTGATTGCTCAAGGCCGCCGGCCACCCTTCTCGGCAGTCCGTGCCCCTTGACACCGTCCCCTGCGACCAGGGTTCCAGCTCCTACCAGGCCCAGACCAACGTCTGCCACCTATTACACAGGAGCTCTCCTCCATGGCCTCTCCTCATGAGAGTCACCACTCCACCTCCTCTCCTTTCACTCTCCACTGCTCAACCCTCCATCTCCACTCTCCAAGCTCAACTGTCCCTTTTCTCACCTTCCCTTCCCCAACCCCCCATGTGGGCGGCACTATTCCCTTTAGGCCTTCCCAATGGTGGGCCTGGTAGGTTAAAGTGGGAAGTGTTCCTAGGATTTTGATTGGCTAAGCTGTTAGCAACACCAAAGGACCAGGATCCGTAAACAAGGAGGGTGGATACTGTGCAGAAGGACAGATTGCACAATACCCTGTGACGACCTGATAAGCCAGGGCGTCACATTCCCCCTTGGTTAAATGTAGCTCGTCGGCGAGCTACAGGACGCCAGAGGTTTATTTTTGTTTTGCTTAAACTGCGAAAAAGGGAAACATACAGGTTAATACGTTTTTTTATTAACAGTTCCATCCCACACAGCGGAGGCAATGCACTTAAACGTTAGTAAAATTCTATTATGCTAAGAGTTCATCGCCCAATGGTAGGATGCTACCGGTTTCCATGGTAATGGAGGCTCAACCTACTCCGTTGCAGCCCCTTCCTGCGACAGTCCAGTCCCAACCTCCCGGATCCCAATAACCCGCCACCCAAACAACCTGTTTCCCCTGGAAATCTAAGGTGGGTCCTTGACCGGGTTAAGGTCCCGAGTGTTGTATTCTAGACAACTCTGGTTGGCACAGGAGGTGCAACTATTATACAAGACACAAGTTTGTGTTGGTCACGCCAGTCCTGTGACCGTGGTCTATATTTACTTAATATATACAGTATATAAAAACTTTTAATGGCGTCCATGTACCTGGGTACACATCTTGACAATCTACTAGCAAATCTGGTAACTTTCACCCTTTTCATTAAAACCGGTTAATTAGGCACTTATTCACTAACATTTTGTATATGAAAAATAATAAACGAAAACACCGATACCCAACACTCTATGGCATCGTAACTGCTGGTACTGTATATATATATTTTTTTTTTTAAGACTCTTCTCTGTACCTCTGTGGAGGTTGACCAAAGTTTGCACGGGTTGACCTCCTCAGTTCTGGACTCTCGCTTCTTTCTAGGGAAGCATCTACACTCTATACGGGTCCCTCGCCCCCTATGTTGGGTGTAACTGGAAGAGCCCTACGCGTGCGTGGCAAGGGGACTGACGGTGTTCTAGGTGCTGGAGTGGGTGTAATGTCAGTAAGCCTTTCCTGCTCTAGTTCTTCCACAGGTTGTGGGATTTCAATCTCACGGGCTCGCACCGCCATCGCCAGGCTCCTCATCTCTTCCCTCCAGTGGTTCAGAATGAAGAGGAATTGCGTCCGCATCCTCCGGCACAGCTGCTCCTCTATCCATGCTGCGGTCCCAGGGACAGCACGCTCTGGGGACCAGTCTCGCTCCGCCATCTTGCCACTGCGTCTTCCAGGAACATTGTAACAGAGTCCTGGCAACCCTGCTCCACTTCCGCTAGTAACACATTCTGGCCAGCCCCCTCGGTCTTTTTGCAGCACTCTCTCGCTGACCGTGGCCCTCTAGGGATATTTCAGTGTAGTCACTCAGTCCAGGAATAACAACACCAACAGCTTGCACTCCAGAATTCTGACCACCACTGCAGCTTGTAGGGAGCACGCTTAGGTCCATGCCCTTGGTGTTGCTGTTAACCTGTGGCCCTGTCCTTGGCACCTCTGTCTCTGTTGGACCCGTGGGTATAAAACTCTTTGGGTCCCGCTCACCTGTATGGCTAACGGAGCGAGCTTGCTCTCAGGGTTCACGCGTAGGATTTCTTTGGACTGTATTGGGAAAGTCCTATCCCATCGGTGCGCTAGTACCCCGATTTTGGAGCGGGTTGGGGATGACACTTGAAGTCTTCACCCCATCGTGTAAATTAACGGAATGAGTGAAGCTACTTTCCGGCCTAGGGTCCACGTACCCCATCATGCCCTGGCCCCTGCCCGGTGATAGCTCAAGGCCGCCAGACACCCTCCTCGGCAGTCCGTTCCCCTTGACACCCTCCTCGGCAGTCCGTTCCCCTTGACACCGTCCCCTGCGACCGGGGTTCCAGCTCCTACCAGGCCCAGACCAACGTCTGCCACCTAGTACACAGGAGCTCTCCTCCGTGGCCTCTCCTCACAAGTCACTACTCCACCTCCTCTCCTTTCACTCTCCACTGCTCAACCCTCCAGCTCCACTCTCCAAGCTCAACTGTCACTTTTCTCACCTTCCCCTCACCAACCCCCCATGTGGGCGGCCCTATTCCCTTCAGGTCTTCCCAATGATGTGTCTGGTAGGTTAAAGTGGGAAGTGTTCCTAGGATTTTGATTGGCTAAGCTGTTAGCAACACCAAAGGACCAGGATTCATAATCAGGGAGGGTGGGTACTGTGCAGAAGGGCAGATTGCACAATACCCTGTGATGACCTGATACGCCAGGGCATCACACAGGATTGTTGCATCCATTAGATGCGACAATCTCAGCACTTTACCCGGCTCTTCCCAAATTACCCTAGTGCGGTGCCTCCTAGCTGCGACTAAGCCCTGGATTGGTAATGGCAGGCGTCTATGAGACACCCCCATCACCAATCTGTAATAAGTGAAAAGAAACAAACACCGGAAAAAACCTTTATTTGAAATAAAATACAAAAAGCCCCATCTTTCACCACTTTATTAACCCCATAATCACCCCTGCAGGTCCGACTTAATCCACACGAGGTCCCACGGCCATTCAGCTCTGCTACAGCTGAGGATCGCAGCGAGCAACCATAGAATTGAAATGCCTGCTGTGAGCTCCAGAGAATGAATGAGCCGCATGATCAGTGGTCACTTCACTCAGGTGATTCCCCGTCACAGCTGGCGATACCTTTGACCATAAATAGTCTGAGTGAGATCACTGCTGAATGAGCGGCTCACTCATTCTCTATGCTAGACCCGCAGACCATGTCTATGATTGGTTGCAGTCAGATGCTGGGGGGTGCGCCTGACTGCAGCCAATCACAGATGAAAGCAGTGAATATGGAATGAGCGTCGAAATGGAAGAGCCGCGGGAGGTACAGCCTCGCCGAGGATTCAGTAAATATTGCACGCCTGCTCCAATTCCCCTATCCCTAAGTGCTGGCCAGATACCCTGGATCAATTCCGGGTATCTAGTGAAAGGTTGACTCGCCTAACCATAAAACCGTAAGGTAAAACCGTAGCAGAAGCGCTGAAAAGAATTGACATGTTCATTCTTTTCAGAACGCAGCAAAACCTGAGGTATTTCACAAAACTGTCAGGACAAAATCCAGACGTGTGCATGAGATTTCAGAAATCTCATAGAATTTGCAAGGACTGTAAAAAGCTGTGTTTTATTAGCATGGATTTGCATAAAACCAAGGCAAATCCGCAGTTAAAAAACACTGCAAAAATGCCAAGTGTCAACATAGCCTTAGAGCCACACTAAAATCCCAATTGATGGCATATTGAAGGACAGAATAGAATATGCTATTGGACTTTAAACTTTTTAGGATACAAGCTTATTTCACTAACACTATAAAGGACTCTACTATCATTCACACTACTAAATGACTTGGGAATTATCCTCTTACATGCAGGTCTTGCCTATTTCTGCCTCATTTCCTCAGTTAATGGCTTCTCAATCATGTAATATATTTATTTTTAATATTCCATTCCAAGCTGCACCAGCAAATGACTCACTCTGTGCTTTCTCCAACACCTTTCTGCAAGGTCTCGGAAACAATAAGGTGATTTGTAATTTACATGCACATCTTCTATAGACTTATGAATGCTAACCTTTTCTTTAAATATCTTTTAATTAGGAGATGGAAATTCAATCACATATTAGTATTGCGAGAAGCATTTTAAATTCAACATGCGACAGCCAATATTTGGGTTTCTCTCAGGCAGTCAAGAAAATGTTGAACTGCTGAATAAATCAAGAAAATCACCAGCTTTCAATTTTACCATAGAAGAATAGGATGCTGTTAATTGTGCAATGTCCAGATTTTACATTGTAATCTACTAGTGTATTGTAAAAACAAAGACAATATAAAAAAGAAAATATTTTTGATGAATGAATAATTGTTTTTATCAGTGTGATCAGGTTATCTTCCTTTCCCAGCCATTGCTTTTTCAGAGCTTTGTGAGCCACTTTGCAAATTACTACAATTATAACTACATTTTTTATACTCTTTTTATACTTGTAAATTTTCTAGGAAAAGTCTATAAGACACTGAATAGCCAAAGTGGTTGCCAAATCTCCCAGGTCTCTGGGTAAAATCTTTCTGAAATAATAATCAGCACACACAGCGAGTAATGGGGCAAGTGGAATACGATGAAGAATCGCATTCCAGTCGGACCAATATTACTGTAAGGGGCAGCACCCATGAGCGATTTTTTTCTCAGCCCTAATCGGACTGAGAAAACAGTTGAAGCATGTTGCGAGTGTAATGCGATCATGTTTCACTCACACCCATTCAAGTCTATGGGGGCGGGAGAAGCATCGCATTACACCGGTGTAACAGGAGTGTAGTGCGATTTTCGCATCAGCCGGCGACGGAGGAGATAGAGAGATAAATCCCTTGCTTCCCTCCACAGCACCGGCCCTCCCCTCCACAGCTGTGGTTTGATCGCACAATTGAACCATAGTCGCATGACACTCTGCTCCCGCTGTTCTGTGAGCGTGTGCCGAGTGTCATGTGAGGACTTGCACTAATCCCTGTGTGGCCTCAACCTTATTTGGGAGCCTGCAGCTAAGATTTGGAAGGTGTTGGCTAGCTTTTGTCCTATACTTTGATGCTGTATCTGTTTTTGACCTGTTACTGTCACTCTATCCTTTACTCTTGATGCCTGCCCCCAAGATATTTGAAGATATTGAGATTTATATTCATTTATTGTCAAAATAACTAGAGTCCATGATTATGGACTTTTTCTAGTCTGAAATGCATTGAAACGACACTATGCTTAGTAATTTTGTGATGTTTTTTATTATATGGAAAAAAGTATTTGATATACTTTTAATCAAGAATTGGCCGGAAAGTCTTACATTTTTGCTAAGCAGGAGTGGTGCGCCCACTCATGCAATCATCCCCGCAACCCCCTGAACTAGTTCTGGCTAATTTGCAAATACTGAGGGTCACCATAAAATTGTTTTTGCCACACATAATGGGAATGCTAGAACAGAAAGACCTTGTTTACAGTATAATACAGGAATAGGGCTCTGATGGATAATGGTGAAACTTTAAGGGTCTGGAGGGAATTGACAGCCTTCCCTTAAAAGAGACAGAGGAAATTTGACCACAGAGGTCTCTGAAAAAAAATGAAAGTTTCAAGTCCCAGTTTTCATAAAATATTTTCATGTAGATAAATATGCAAGCCACATAAGAGGACCGACATTCTAGAAAAGTAAACTGCTTTATTTGAAATAAAATAGAAAAAAACTTCTTTCTCCAATTTATTAACCCCAAAAACCCAGTTCCGACGTAATCCATATGAGGTCTTTTTTTAGTATATTTTCTGTGTGACTGTGTCATGTCATGGTCAATTAAGATACATATATATATATATATGTATAAAATATATAAAGCTGAATGTGTGTATGTATGTGTGTGTGTATGTATGTATGTCCGGGATTGGTATCTGCACCGTCACAGCTACAGCCACAAAATTTTGCACACTCACACTTCTGGACCCCGAGAGCGTCATAGGCTATGTTTTGAGAGGAAATTTTAACCCCGAGATTTACAGTTATTCACCAAAAAACCTGCCTCCATTAAAGCGAATGGAGCTGGGAGCCACAGTGCAGCCAGGACTTCAGAAGTATGCGCAGCCACGCCCTTAAATGAAATGTTGGCATGTCACAATGCAGCCAGGGAAAGAGACAGACACAAACAGGGAAAGAGGCAGGCACAGACAGGGTAAGAAACAGACATAGACAGGGTAAGAGACAGACACAAAGAGACACACAGACAAAGAGACAAACTGACAGGGAAAGAGATAGACAGGGAGAGAGAGGGAAAGAGAGAGACAGACACAGACAGATAAAGAGACAGACAGACACAGGGAAACAGACAGGGAAAGAGAGAGAAAGAGACAGACAGGGTAAGAGACAGACAAAGACAGAAAAAGAGACAGACACAGGGAAAGAGGCAGCAGGAAAGAGGGAAAGAGACAGACAGGGAAAGAGAGGGAAAGAGACAGACAGGGAAAGTGATTGAGACAGACGGAGAAAGAGACAGAGACAGTCAGAGACAGACAGGGAAAGAGACAGACAGACAAAGAGAGAGAAAGAGACAGAGAGAGATATACAGAGGGGGAGACAGACAGAGAATGGGAGAGAAACAGAGAGACAGTTACTATCCCGGGCGTTAATACATTCTATTTATACATTCTATCCCGGGAATGTTAATACATTCTATTTTGTTAACAACAGTTATTAACCTGGGCGAAGCCAGGTAGTACAGCTAGTATAATATATAAAGCTGAGTGTGTGTGTGTGTGTATGTCTGGGATTGGCATCTGCACCGTCGCAGCTACAGCCACAAAAGTTTGCACACTCACACTTCTGGACCCCGAGAGCGTCATAGGCTATGTATTGAGGGGAAATTTTAACCCCGCGCTTTACAGTTATTCCAAAAAAACCTACCTCTATTAAAGCGAATGGAGCTGGGAGCCACAGTGCAGCCAGAACTTCAGAAGAATGTGCAGCCACGCCCTTAAATGGAATGTTGGCGTGTCACAATGCAGCCAGGGAAAGAGACAGACACAGACAGGGAAAGAGGCCGACACAGACAGGGTAAGAAACAGACATAGACAGGGTAAGAGACAGACACAAAGAGACAGACACAGACAAAGAGACAGACTGACAGGGAAAGAGAGGGAAAGAGAGAGACAGGTTAAGAGACATACACAGACAGGTAAAGAGACAGACACAGACCAACACAGGGAAACAGACAGACAGGGAAAGAGAGGGAAAGAGACAGACAGGGTAAGAGACAGACAAAGACAGGTAAAGAGACAGACAAAGAGACAGACACAGGGAAAGAGACAGAGGGAAAGAAGGAAAGAAGGAAAGAGACAGACAGGGAAAGAGAGGAAAAGAGACAGACAGGGAAAGAGAAGGGAAGCGACAGACAGGGAAAGAGACAGACAGGGAAAGTGACAGAGATAGATAGACAGACAGGGAAAGAGATAGACAGACAGGGAAAGAGATTGAGACAGACGGAGAAAGAGACAGAGACAGTCAGAGACACAGATAGGGACATAGACAGGCAGACAGGGAAGGAGGAGACAGCCAGAGAGACAGACAAAGATAGATGGGGAAAGACACAGACCTTGATAGAGAGAGACGGGGAAAGAGACAGAGAAATAGAGACAGACAAGGAAAGAGACAGACAGAAACAGGCAGAGAGGGAAAGAGACAGACAGGAAAAGACACAAAGAGACTGGGAGACAGACGGGGAAAGAGACAGACCTGGGAAAGAGACAGACCTAGAAAGAGACAAATGGGGAAAGAAACAGAGAGATAGAGACAGACAAAGAAAGAGACAGACAGAGACAGGCAGATGGGGAAAGAGACAGAAGGGGAAAGAGACAGACGGGGAAAGAGACAGACCTGGAAAGAGACAGACGCAGCATATTATTTGGCCAATTTAGATAAATCTATGTGGAATATCTGTGGTGTTGAAATATATGTTGTGAAATGCTTCTATTAGCTTAGTTTTTGCCTTTTAATAATTACATTTATATTTGTTTTGTGGTTTTTGTGTGCAGAATACATTTCTGTCAATACATTCTTTTTTGCTAACAGCAGTTATTAACCCGGGCTAAGCTAAGCCGGGTAGTACAGCTAGTGTATATATATATATATATATATATATATATATGTACATTATATAACAAATGTGAGTACATCCTTAAGTGAAAATTACCAAATTGTGCCCAAAAAGTCAATATTCATGTGTGCCATGAAAAATTATGGTGCAAAATGTACAAAACTATACTGTGTATATGGGTATGTATCCATATCACTCTGATGCATGCACTGCCAGACGCATTGAAAATATCTTCTATTTTGAAGCTGAATATATATTTAAACCAGAAGTTTACATACACTAAAAAGACACATCTGCATGTTTTTTCTCACTATCTGACATGAAATCAATATAAACCTTTCTCATTTTAGGTCATTTAGGATTTCCAAAATTATGTTTCTTTGCCAAATGCCAGAAAAACGAGAGAGAGAATGTTTTAAGGCATTTTTATTATTTTATTATCATGTAATTTAGTGAGAAAAACATGCATATGTGTCTTTTTAGTTAGTATATGTAAACTTCTGGTATCAACTGCATATATATACACTATGTGCAGAATTATTAGGCAAATGAGTATTTTGACAAAAATATTAACTGACTCTAGAATGTAACATTTATAGAACAAACAATTATTCCCATACAATTAATTTTAATATTTTATATAAAATTTAACACCACACCATTGGTGTAAAATATTGCAGATAAATATTGATTCAACCAAAATTGGTCAATTCTGTATAACAGGAACAGAATATACAAAGATCAAACAATGAGTGACTCAGTGCAGATAAAAATAGAGTATAGGTTCACAAACAGGAGCATATAGGAGATCAAGTCATTGCCGAACTTAACTTAAGGACTGTAACTAGTTCTTCAGGCAAAGCATTGCAGAGATATAGCGATCACTGAAGCAGTGCAGTCCATATAAGTCCAAGTAGTCATAGGGCGTATGTTCTCCAGGTGCCTTTATTGATAAAGTGAACCATCAGCCATCATAAACAATTGGAATGTATCTCCACCTCGATGCGTTTCCCCACACATAGGTGGTTCATCAGGAGGCTACAAGAATAAATGCAGTCTATCAGAATTCAAAACAGCATAGACACACAGAAGTCCATAGTAAAGCTTACACCAAACATGTGGTATATAGATAAAATAGAAACAAACAAAATATCAATAACTTGCCCAGGAAAGGTGATGTCAGACATGCAGGTCCATGGCGCAAATACCGTCCAGATCAGCAGCAGTGCAGATAATACTGTACAGATAAACAGCCACTACCATCCTCAGGAGCGTCATGGAGCTGCATGTCCGCGTTAGATTTAAATAGCCCAAAGTCAGGCAATCAGCTGTGGGCTATTCAATCAATTACGCATCAGGTGCCACTGGTATCCCGAGTGCGCATGCCTGAGGCACAAATGTCAAAGCGCATGCGCGATACAGCAATACAGGAGCCCGGCAGGAACAAAAAGAAGGATACAAACAAAATCCCATCGTGCATGTGTGCGATCCCCATAGATGCCACACCTACTGCTACACGAGCGATGGTCACATGATAAGTTAGAGGGTGTGATATCTAAAAGTACCGCACATGCGCAGTACATCAGACATGGGACTTTAATAGAAATTCCCACCGTGCGCACCGTGCCTGCGCGGGTATAATAACATCACCGCAATATCCAAACGGACTCTAGCCTCAGCGGCGCTATATAGACAGTGGCGTTGCATCCAGGGATCCCACGCTTACAAAGCATGGTACACCTTAAGTAACCATTCATTACAACAAATATAGAAAGAAATGGCAATTTTCAGGGACATAGTATTACAATCTTTACAATAATTCATGAGATACACCAAAATTCAAGATGTTGTACAAGGTTCACATATACTAGATAGATTACAGCGCATGATATCTCATTAAGCGATTTCACCGTCCCAATAACACTACCATGGTCAAAGAACCAATGCAAAAATGGTGCCCAATAATTTGGGCATTTCCCCTAAGGGAAAGAGTTTCCCAAAGTATGGGCAAATAGAATTATGAAACAATTAGGATCCCTCAAACAGCTATGTGGGAAGGAAGCAATTAAAGGAGAACTGCTCATTGATTCCCCCCCAGGGTCAAAGACCCCATTCTAAATATCCATGCAGACTCTTTCTGGTGGAGTACCCTATCGACGACAAGGGGGGGGATTTTGATAGGGTTCAATCAAGCGTTTCATGGCAAATAGCCAACAGGGTTGCAAGAAGCATGTTGAGCAAAAAAAGGCGCAAAATAACTGCCCATGAATTGAGGAAAATCAAGCGTGAAGCTGCCATGATGCCATTTGCAACCAGTTTGGCCATATTTCAGAGCTGTAACATTACTGGAGTATCAAAAAGCGCAAGGTGTGCCATACTCAGTGACATGGCCAAGGTAAAGAAGGCTGAAAAACGACCACCTTTGAACAAGGAACATAAGATAAAATGTTAAGACTGGGCCAAGAAATATCCTAAGACTGATTATTCAAAGGTTTTATGGACTGATGAAATGAGAATGACTCTTGATGGGCCAGATGGATGGGCCAGAGGCTGGATCTGTAAAGGGCAGAGAGCTCCACTCCGACTCAGACACCAGCAAGGTGGAGGTGGGGTATTGGTATGGGCTGGTATCATCAAAGATGAACTTGTGGGACCTTTTCGGGTTGAGGATGGAGTGAAGCTCAACTCCCAGACCTACTGCCAGTTTCTGGAAGACAACTTCTTCAAGCAGAGGTACTGGAAGAAGTCGGCATCGTTCAAGAAAAACATGATTTTCATGCAGGACAATGCTCCATCACATGCATCCAACTACTCTGCAGCATGGCTAGGCAGTAAAGGTCTAAAAGATGAAAAAATAATGACATGGTCCCCTTGTTCACCTGATCTGAACCCCATAGAGAAACTGTGGTCCCTCATAAAATGTAAGATCTACAGGGAGGGAAAACAGTACAGTGGGAGGCTGTGGTGGCTGCTGCACACAATGTTGATCATAAACAGATCAAGCAACTGACAATCTATGGATGGTAGGCTGTTGAGTGTCATCATAAAGAAAGGTGGATATATTGGTCAGTATTTTTTGGGGGTTTTGTATTTACATGTCAGAAATTATTATTTCTAAATTTTGTGCAGTTATATTGGTTTACCTGGTGAAAATAAACAAGTGAGATGGAAATATATTTGGTTTTTATTAAGTTGCCTAATAATTCTGCACAGTAATAGTTACTAGAGATGAGCGAACCGGTTGCGGTTCGGCTCGAGTTCGGTTCGCCGATCGGAGGTCTCGTTCGAGTTCAGTTTGGCGAACCGGTTCGGCGAACCACTTGAACCGCCTAGGAAACAATGGGAGGCAATCACAAACACATAAAAACACCTAGAAAACACCCTCAAAGGTGTCCAAAAGGTGACAAACAACTCACAACACAACACAAACACATGGGAAAGTGACAAGGACATATACTCATGCGAAAACAAAAGAGCTGGACAAGGAAAAAGAGGAGGAGACACAGATATAGGAGTATATGCAAGGGAACATCGATGCCATTACTGTGCAACTTGAGCCTTGCTCATTTTAGGCTTCCTATCTGGATTGCCTGAGCTCGCCACGTACGCCTTGGGGATCTTGTCGTGTCCCGCAGCCAGCGTTCTCTCGGAACGTGTCTTCAGTGCTGCTGGGGGTGTGCTGACAGATAAGCACACGCGTCTGTCCACTGACAATGTGGACATGGCTCTCAGAGGACTATTCTTCCCCTGGGTCATCCAGGGGAGGCGAAAGGCTCGTGTATTTTTGAGAGTGCTTCATGCAAAGCATCTTTTTCATTTTGAAAAGGGGGGTCAACTGATGCCAGTCAAGTGGGGTGTGTGTGTGGCCCAATTAGCGGAAACGAGGGAGACTGTGGTTGGAGTCCCCTCGCTTTTGAAAAAAGAACCAAGATGAACAAGTCATGGCTCTCAGAGGACTTTTCTTCCCCTGGGTCAGCCAGGGGAGGCAAAAGGCACGCGTATTTTTGAGAGTGCTTGATGCAAAGCATCTTTTTCATCTTGAAAATGGGGGTCAACTAATGCCAGTCAAGTGGGGTGTGTGTGGCTCAATTAACGGAAACAAGGAAGACTGTGGTTGGAGTCCCCTCGCTGTGTTTTACATGCTTTTAGAAGGGCATGACATGGCTTAGTGGTTGACTTTCAGCATCTGCAAACTGTTGGCTACTAAAATGCTGCCTTTCCAACCTTTTTAACTGAGGATTTTCGAGACCTTATGCCCATCGCAGTGCCCCAAGAGCCGATGCCCAGTCGCCACTCCTTCTCCAACAAAGGCGTGCCCGCGCTACACCAGCATGTCGCACCAAATATCAGCACTTCTTTGAGAAACTCTGTGTGACAGGGTGCATTTCACCACAGATACTTGGCCCAGTAAGCATGGACAGGGGCGTTACATGTCGCTGACTGGGCACTGGGTAACTATGGTGATAGATGGAGAAGTGTCTGCTGTACAAGTCTTTCCGTCCCCACGAGTTGTGTGTTTCAATCCTTCCTCTGTATGTACAAGTTCCTCCACTGCTTCTGCCTCATCAACCTCGTGTTGTTCCTGCACCTCAGCCCAAACCCTGTGTGGTCAGGCCACCCTTCTTTGTAACTGCACCCAAGGAATCCCACACACCTCCTTACTATGCTGGCAGCAGAGCTCAAGGCCATCAGGCGGTCAAATGTTTCCTTTGAAATGTAGGGGAAATGTGAGACACCGCTGAGGAGTTGTGTACGGTTAGCTCTGTAGAGTGAGACCGTGTTTCATCAATGGTTGTCTCCACTCAACCAGCAGCCAGGAAATGCCGGGTGCGACAATGATGCTAAACAGTCTGCGGCCCTTCTTCAGGGCCATGTGACACACGTGCCTTGTATGGCTCACGTGCTGAATCCGAATCTCCAGCAATTTTTAAAACACTATCCCGGCCTACATGTCCTTCTGTCGAGGGCACGGTGTAACGCCTGCCTGGATCGACACACTCAGACGGGCTGTAAAGGATAGGCTAGAGGGAACCCACTCACCAAGCTGGACCCCCAGAACCCTGAAACCCTTTAACCCCTATACAGTGATTTTTAATTACACAGGGCCCAAGGTGATCAATACCTGTGGAAGGCTGCAGTTCCAGAGAATAGTAGTCATGCAGGGTCAAAACATTAATTGAGGAAGAGGAACAGAATGGGAGGGACAGGACTTAATCAGAAAACAAGCAGAGGTGAAATGCAAATCGGCCAACGAGGTACCTAAACAGCAAGTAGGAAAAGTAGTCAGGTAACAAGCACACAAACTCATAAAACTAAACTGGGGGTAACAGTTACCAGAGGTTCATAGCTATGTCTGGCAGTGGTCTTCAGACAGGAGGGGCCTAAAAAAGGGTGTTGTGTCTTCCCATTGGTTGTAGCTGAATGATGGTACTTCATCTGTGAGATACCCACCACCTGCATTCAGCCATTGGTTCTGCATATGTCAAGGTGACGCACCCCAGTGGGTGAGCATAACCTGCATCCACCTGCGCCGCTGGCGTCGACTCCTCTCCCATCATCAGCACTATGCATGAAAGGAACATGTTGTCACCTTGCGACAGGAGTACAAATTGACGTAGCGGACTACGGTGGTGACTTAACAGCCGTGTGCGGCAATGATGCAAACATGGCAGCGTGCCTTCATCAGGCCAATGTGACAAACGTGACTTGTATGGCTCACATGTTTAATCTAATTCTCCAGCAATTTTTAAAACAACATCCCGGCCTAAATGGCCTTGTACAGCGGGCACGCTCACTATGTGCTCACTTCCATCCTTCGCACACAGCAGCTCAACAACTTTCATCGCTCCTGAAGTCTGAAGGTCTGGCGGTTAAACGTCAGAAATGCGATGTTCCAACACGCAGGAATTTGAATCTGCACATGTTGCAGCGTCTGTGGCAGCACCGCAGAGCCCAGCTGAAATACGTTATGATGTATACCCTGGGATAACTTGATCCAGAGGTGGTACAGATCACGCTACTGGAGTGGTGTCAGATCAAGGACATATGCACTGTTCTACATAGTTTACAATTGTCGACGCAGATGTTTAACACTGGCGATGACATTCTCAGCGTGACAATTTTGGTCATCTACATCAGAGGTTCCCAACTCCAGTCCTCAAGGCACACCAACAGTGCATGTTTTCAGGATTTCCTTAGTATTGCACAGGTGATAATTTAATCACCTGCAAAGGTGCTGAATCCAACACCCATGCAATGCTAAAGAAATCCTGAAAACATGCACTGTTGGTGTGCCTTGAGGACTGGAGTTGGGAACCTCTGATCTACATGATGGAGCACACTGTAAGTATTATTCGGAGGCAGGTGTTGGTCCAAGAGGAAGGGAAGGGAGGAAGTACTGGAGGAGTCATATGCGGAAGGGATAACAAGATCTACAAGGTCCAGACAGTCAGCGGCACATTGGCGGCAGTCATGGTACGGTGGGGGAGAGGGATTATCAAGGGAGCATAGTATCAGCAAAACAGTTGAGGAAGGTGCAGGAGCCCTGGAAGAAATGGAGGACAAACTGGCGATGGGCATGGAAGACTCAGCAGATTAGTGAGAGCTTGCTCACATTTTGGTTGTGCAAGGTTGTGGGGAGAGGGCAGAGGAAGGAGGCACGATTTTCACCTCTCCGCCACCAACACACCAAGGACTTGGTCCTCCTGGATGCTCAAAACACATGAGCGCCTTCTTGCTGCACTACCTACAACATGACCCTCGGATTGTACGAATACGAAGTCATGCTGACTACTGGGTTACCACACTGTTAGATCCCCGGTACAAGACAAAATTTGGCGAAATAACTCCTGCCATAGAAAGGGACGCACGTAGGCAAGAGTATCAGCAGAAGGTGTTACGCAATCGTACATCTGCTTTTCCACTAAACACCAGTGGTGCACAGAGTGAATCTCAACGCTTTTTCATCGATAGGAGGAAATGGTCTTACTTGTCCACATCTGAGGGACCGAGGGCTGGCTGCTGTGCTGAGAAGGCGTTGCATTTTTGGTCATATACAAACTGAGTTGAAAAAGGACAGATGCTCGTGGAAAGGGGAACAGGTGTGTTGGAAAGGGTAAAAAAGTTTGTGTCCGTGGGTTTGGTGGTTAAGCAACATTAATATTTGCTGAAGAAACAACATCTTGTATGCTGGGACTGGCAGATTTGGATAAGGTGGTTTATACTATGCTACCGCTGTATAAAAAATATTAAGAAGAAAAAAAAAGAGAAAGGTAAATATCCCAATCGCCATTCGGTGTTCACTTTGCTCACAGATGGAAAAGGAGAGCTTGGCAACTGGAAGATTAGGTGGAGGATACAGGGCAGGTTGATTCTCAAACAAATAGTAGCCTGAACCGAGTTAGACGTCACTCGGATCTGCAGACTTGGAGCCCTGTTAGCGTAACAGGGTCCACACGACCACCCAGCCCCGCAACTCGCTGTTAACAACACAGGGGCCATTGGTTACGCTGTCCGTGTGCGTAGGGGACACACCTGTGGACAGCAGGCGCATCAGCAGCAGCAGGCCTGTTTATGCCACTGGGCTGCATTAGCAGGACTGGTAGGACAGGAGTTGTTCTTAAACGTTCTGCGTTACCAACTGTGGTGGCGGCCTGCATCGATGACCTATCCCTGCCTACCTCTGGCCTAAAGCCGCAATGGGTTCAACACATGGAGGTGTGCTCTTTCGGAGCATAGTAGAAGACTGGGCACCTTCTTCTTGGCTCCAGCCCCTTTTATAACCTGGGTCCGCCCCAAACCAGGGTGGACCACAATGCACCTCCTAGAGACAAAAGCAGAGTGACACGTCATGAGTGGCATAACTTGCGTCCTATTTTGAACTGCCACTTGAATGATGACCTCATGGCTGCCACAACCAAAACACCTCAACAGTCATCGTCTGACCAACAACAATGAGGTGACAAGTCATAGGGGCGGCCCTCTTCAAGCCTGTTGCGAGTGGCCTGGCCAAATTGTCAGGACACCTGATGCCCTGTGGTCTATATGGGCACCCCACAGCAGGGGCAGGGCCGAAGAGTTCATTACCCGACCTAGCCTCTGATGCAGTAAGTGCCTGAGCATGCTCAGTAGCATGAAATACAGTTTCTGAAAAAAAGACTATCCGCTTCAGCATGCTGTCTAGGCACAACACAGGACTTAGACTGGCACGGAGTGCAAGTACCTGTGCAAAGAGGCTTTTCTCAGTCAGTGTGAAGCCCCACAGGTGTTGTGTTGGTGCATTACCTTCAGGGACTCCACGTGAAGGAAGTGTCTGGTCACACTTAGGTTGCTTCTTTATATGTATTTTCGTCACGCCACTCTCGGTATTGCGGTCAGTGGGGACCGCCACTGCAGTGTAAGGGGACACCTGGGGCTGATGTTGGGTGCAGTTAGTTTTAGTGGCCTCCCGAGAGTGAGTCAAGCACCAGGGCCCTATGTAAGTGTGTTGAGCCACAGGTCGCAGAATGACTCAGGCACAGTCCAAACGGGCATGCGCTGTAGCCCAAAATTAAGACTTTGCCTCAGGAATGTCACAGTCAGGCAGAGCATACTCAGTTGGCGAAACACTGGAGTTAGGCTGCGGCTGGGGTAAATTGGCACACAGGAAAGAGCAACCGCGGAAACACTTCGCTCAATTGTGAGGGGAGTCATTTTGGAGTTTGGTGAGGAGTACTGTAACGCCAGTGAGTAGCATCCTGTACCACAGACCAACATTCTTCCGGTGCTGTTTATACTGTTAACCATGATAGGAGCGTAAAGTCTGTATTTATGGCAACTGGACATCACATTACCCGGGTACGGTAGGCTGTGCCCAGACAGTAATGTGTGCATGTAACACTTTGTTTTATTATGAAAACACATATCTGTTCTGTGTAGGACGACTGTATCGACAATCACACTTGCTGCCTCTGCACTGTCAAATTGTCACGTACAGTTTAATTCATAGAGGGACAGCGACACATGTTTGCATTGATTGTTGCTTTTCAAGATTTACATGACTGTGTTGCAGAGCTGTGTGGTTTGCATTCACACTGTTATCATCTGCCTTATCTGTGAGGCTTCAGCTAAGGGTACCGTCACACTTTAGCGACACAGCAGCGATCCCACCAGCGATCTGACCTGGTCAGGATCGCTGCTGCGTCGCTACATGGTCGCTGGTGAGCTGTCAAACAGGCAGATCTCACCAGCGACCAGTGACCAGCCCCCAGCCAGCAGCGACGTGCAAGCGACGCTGCGCTTGCACGGAGTCGGCGCTGGAAGCTGCGGACACTTGTAACTAAGGTAAACATCGGGTATGGTTACCCGATGTTTACCTTAGTTACCAGCGCACACCGCTTAGCTTAGCGTGTGCAGGGAGCAGGAGCCGGCAGCACAGGCAGCGTGAGAGCTGCGGAGGCTGGTAACGAAGGTAAATATCGGGTAACCACCTTGGTTACCCGATATTTACCGTGGTTACAGCTTACCCGCAGGCTGTCAGACGCCGGCTCCTGCTCCCTGCACATTCAGGATTGTTGCTCTCTCGCTGTCACACAGCGATGTGTGCTTATCAGCGGGAGAGCAACAATAAAAAAACGAACCAGGGCTGTGTGTAACGAGCAGCGATCTCACAGCAGGGGCCAGATCGCTGCTCAGTGTCACACACAGCGAGATCGCTAATGAGGTCACAAAAAACGTGACTCAGCAGCGATCTCAATAGCGATCTCGCTGTGTGTGAAGCACCCCTAACAAGGGTATTCAGGGTGGGTGATGTGTTTTGTCTATGTTTAGGTAGATAACTGGGAAGCTCTTGTGATGCGCCACTAGTTAGTTGTCTTCGCACACACACACACACACACACACACACACAAACACACACAAACACACAATTACTGCTGCTACGCAGAGGGCTTAGCAAGCAGTAGGCAACTGAATAGATTGTTCTATTTCAATTTAATGCATGGTTCTTATTGTTTGTTTTGGGAAAGTGAAAGAATCATTTATGAACCCAACTACATACAGCGCTTTTCATGTTGTGTGGTTTTGCTGCATACTGTGGATCCCACCAAATACAAGACTTAAAATGAAGCATAAGTCGCAAAGGGAATTTCACTGTGCTACAATGCGGCCTAGCGGGCCTGTGCAACCACGGCCTGCCCCATCAAGTGCATCTGCGTGCTCTTCATCCTCTGTGACTGTGGGGACAGCAGTCACACATGCTTTTTCATGATGAACTTCCACCCCTTTACCCGTAAGCGGGAGTGTGATTGGCCGGTCATCACTTGTTTTGGAAGTGGAAACAGATGGTATTGTAGAGCTGTCAGACATCGAGAGAACCACCATTGGATGAAGGCAACATTATATCCACGCCTCCACCTTCATAACAGATTGGCTGGACTACCTGCAGTTAATAATTGCATTCCAGAAATGGAAAGGAGTGTAGAATGCACATGTGTTGTACCTTGCTTGACAGCAAAGGAACACTAACTTAGTATTCCAGACAATTTTAGGATGGCAGAAAAAGTGTCAGCTCTTTATTCAAATTAAATAGCATGGCAAAAGTGGGCAGGTGGGTACAGTGGCCATGTTCTGTGTGTACCAGGACAGTAAAGGAAGCCTCACTTTCTATCCCTCCTAATGATGAAATGCAGCAAGGAATTCCCTGAGTTTGCTATAAAAATAGCGTTGCAAAATGTGCATGAGGGTGTCATACAGAGGTGCTAGAAATAGCTTGGCACCAGTGGGGCACAAATGGAGTGCAACAGCCACTTTTTGGATGCCACAAACTGGCAGCATTTTTTGCTATTATTATAGCTTATTAAAACAGAGCAGGAGGGTGTCATGCAGAGGTGCTAGAAATAGCTTGTCACCAGTGGTGCACAAATGGAGTACAACAGCCACTTTTTGGATGCCACTAAGTTTACTCAGTGTTTGCTAGTATAATGGCTTAGTAACAATGAGTTTGAGTGTGCAAAGGGCAGGAGGGTACAGTGGCCGGGTTGTGGGTCAGTGTACAGGAAAGGAAGCCTCACTTTCTATCCCTCCTATTGGGGAAATGCAGCGAGGAAGTCCCTGAGCTTAGCTACACAGACGCTGTTATCTTCTGTAGCTGTTAAAATCTGTTTCCACGGACCTGACTGTCACCTATGGCTCTGAGCCTGCTGTTATTAGCCCTTACAAGGGCTAATAGAAACTTCTATCCCTATTCTGTATAGCGCTGTGTGTAGAGCGTACAAAGCAGTATCGGAGACAGGAGCTGCGCCAGCGGTGACTGACACCCAGACGCAGAAGAGATAATGGCGTCCGGACCGGCAGATACCCGTTTTTATAATGCAGGGACATGTGACATGGACATCCTATCACACATGCCGTTGCTTCTCTGGGTAAAAGTCCACTTAGCTGTTTGTGTGTCTGGGATTGGCTGACATGCTGGCCTGCCCCACTACACGTGCTTGCTTAGGGAAGGAAGACAAGGAAAAAAAAAAAAATATCGATCGCCATTATCCCAGCAGCAGTGATCTGAATGCGCTGTTCCCGCACACTATACTCTGAAATTTCATAATAGTGTGAGTCACAGAAAGCCAGCTAGTAATTAGCTTGGCTTTTTGCTGCTAGAACCGTTCTTGAATGTAACTAGAACTATCGAGCTTTAGCAAAAAGCTCGAGTTCTAGTTCGATCTAGAATAGTCCCCAAAATCACTCGAACCGCGAACTGGAGAACCACGAACCGCGAACCGCGCTCAACTCTAATAGTTACCTCTACAAACAGATATCCTCCTAAGATAGCCAAATCTAATATAAAACCCACTCCAACTTCCAAAAATATTAAGTTTTGATATTTATGAGTCTTTTTGGTTGATTGAAAACATAGTTGTTGATCAATAATAAAAAAAATCCTCTAAAATACAACTTGCCTAATAATTCTGCACACAGTGTATGGAGCAACAATATTTTGAACTTTTGAAATTTAGGCGCCATATGCCATATCTCACTATCTACTACAGCTGTGAGCGTGAGACTACTATCATTTTTAATATTGGGACAGTGTAGAAGAGAACTGGGATCAGATTTTGGTTGAGACATCCTTGAATTTGATCTAGATAATGCTCCGGATTCAAGCAGCTATGAAAAAGGTGGATTTACAAAATTTTACCAGAATAATAAAAGTTTAAATTTAGATTTCTAGGAGCTTAAAAGAAACCATGCAGTAATATGACAAGTATCTGCACAACCAATCATATGCTAAATAGTTGTAAGTCAAATTTATTCATGAGATTGTCTAACATAAAGGTAGTCTCAAATTTGAATATGTAGTATATGGTGAGATAAGGAGCCAGAAAATCAAAAATTCAAAACATTGTATATATAGTGGCATGCACTGTAAAAGTTTGGGTACCCAAAGTCAAATTTACTGATGAAATGATCTCTAAAAGGCATAAGGTTAAAGATGACACATTACCTTTGAATTTTAGGCAAAAAAATATATATCTATATAAGGTATTAATATTAAGGTATTAATATACAGTGTGTCCACCCATATCCTGTCCACCGCCATTAACTTGAGAACGGCGGCAGCTATAGGCATAGAAGTCGTGTCTAGGCATAGTAAAATAGCCATGCGCTATGCAATGAAACCACCTATAGCGCCACCTGGTGGAAAATAACGGAATTAGCATTTTTATCTCGAAAACGGAACGAGAAAGAGAAAAAAAAGTGAATTACAAAGTTGCAGGGCATCATCAATTCAATACAAATTGACACCTTGCATAAAGAAATGCTATGATATGAAACCCATGACCCCGCAAAACAATGAATGCTGGTCACACATATGGCGCTCATTTACCTTTGATGCTCAAAGTGGCCACCATCAGCTGCAATGCACATCTGGACTCTGGACAGTATACTGTATCTTGCTGCATGTTGTGCAATATGATAGGTGACACGTTTGTACCAGCATCAGTAATACGTCGTTGTAGGTCCTGCAATGTTGGTGGACGGGTCGCATACACCTGCTGTTTGATGTGACCTCACAGAAAGAAGTCTAATGGGAACAGGTCAGGTGAGCGTGGAGGCCACTCCACGCAGCCACCATTCCCAATGACTTTTAAGAAGGTCTCCATGTATATTAGGTCTCCTATATATTATCTTTTACATTTTAAAATTAATAAAAAAGGAAAATGGGCCAGTGCAAAGGTTTGGGCACCCAGCATGGTTAGTACCTATAAAATGAGGAGAACAGAGTGGAGATTAAGGTGTGAAAAGACAAAAATCTTTATTGGAATTATACAAATATTTTAAGAGCATAGATAAAAGCAGTTTGAATATATGGAGGGTGATACAAAAGTGCATACGGTTGAAACCAAAAGTTTACATACACTATAAAAAAAGACACATCTGCATAGTTTTTCTCACTATCTGACATAAAATCAGAATAAATGTTTTCCGTTTTAGGTCAATCAGGAACCAAAATTATTTATGCTAGAATAATGAGAGAGAGAATGTTTTAAGGCATTTTTATTGCTGTCTGCAAAGTCAAAAGTACATACATTTCATTAGTATTTGATACTATTGCCCTTAAACTGCATAACTTGGGTCAGACGTTTTGGATCTCCTTCCACAAGCTTTTCACAATAGTTGGTAGGAATTTGGGCCCATTCCTCCTGACAGAACCGGTGTAACTGAGCCAAGTTTGTAGGTCGCATTGCTCGTGCCTGCCTTTTGAGCTTTGACCATAAATTTTCAATATTGAGATCAAGGTTTTGGGATGGCCACTCCAAATCATTGACTTTGTTATGCTTAAGCCAATCTGTAACCAGTTTGGCAGTATGTGATGCCCTGGCCTATCAGGTCGTCACAGAGTATTGTGCAATCTGCCCTTCTGTACAATATCCACCTCCTCCTTGGTTAGGGGTCCCTGAACTTTGGTGTTGCCAAAAACAAGCTAATCGAAATCCTAGGAACACTCTGCACCACACCCACCAGACATACCAGTGGACGGCCTGAGTAGAATAGGGTCGCCCACTTGGGGGGGTTGGTTAAAGAGGGGTCAGGAGTGTCAGGAGACAGTCAGAACAGAAGTAACTCTCAAAGTGAGAGGAGGTCAGAAGCTGGGCTCCTTGGAACTACTAGGTGGCAGATGTTGGTCTGGGCCTGGTAGGATCTGGACCCCGGATCATGACAAGGAACACGGACTGTCGAGGAGGACAGCCGGCGGTCTTGTGCCATCACCGGGCAGGGGCCAGGGCACGACGGAGTACGTAGACCCTAGGTCAGGAAGAAGCTTCAGGCGTCCTGACAATTTACCCGACGAGGACAGAGCCTTCAAGATCCGTTCTCCACCCACTCCAAAATCAGGGTACTAGTGCAATGAGGGGGATAGGACTTTCCCACTACATGGTCCAGAAAATCCCAAGCGTGAACCCTGAGTGAGTAGCGCTTTGACAAGTCCTGAAAGGTGCAGTCAGCTGATCCTCTTTATCAATCATCACAGCTGACATACGTGACGTTAAAAAGCAGGATGGTACTGCTAATACAAATATACAATAGAGCTGCGATAACGCATCAGCGTTGAAAGAGACAAGCACAGACAAACATGAAGGAGAAAATAAAGGAAAGACTCCATTCATAATAGTAATTGCGAGCGTTTAAGCATATTGGTATTTCCTTATTTAAATCCATTTGTCTGTGCAGCATAGAGAGCAGAATAAAAAAAAACATGATTTTTATGCTAAACTGTGAGCAGGAGAATGGGAACAATTAGAGGATATGAATGTCAGAGAAGTTTTGCCATACACGGAAATTCTCAAATCCAGTATAATTTTTTTCTGATATTTTCAGAAAATGAAAGAAATTATCTCGATAGGATAAATGGACATATATCATTTTTATGAATTATTTTTTCTCTCAAGAAAGAGGATAACCGGTACATATCGGTCTAATCAAATCCACTCTCTCTGGTACAAGACATAAGGATATGTGCAAAACCCTAATGTCATATTATTTTATTTCTTTTTATATTTGAAGTGTTATTATGTTTCTTTGTTTTATTGAGTTAGTTGCTCTTTATTGTTTATTTGACTGACATCTGTTCATGGCATGATCAGGAAAAAGAATAATGGAGAAAATAAACGACAAGAAGACAAGGATGGGGGGGAGGTGAGAAACAAACTTGTCAGTTAGATACCAGATCTAGATGCATAACTCCTTATATCCTAACTTGATATAAAACGTTTTCTCATATATATTAATCTTCCCAATATTAGTCATCATTAATTAAAAGATGACTAAAGAAGAAGCATATTATTGGAGAATATGCCCTAACCTACTGATCATTGCCATTAAAGAAGTCAGCATTATTTTCATAAGGCAACTGTACCTAGAGAGAGGAAAGAAAGAGAAGAGAGAAGGGGGGTTAAGTGAAGAAGGGGGGAGGGAAGAGAGGGGAGGGAAAGGGGGGGGAAGGAGGGGAGGGGGAGGAGAAGATGTACCTGGGGATGTGTTCTCATGCTTAATAAGAGAGGGCAAACCTACGGTTCCACTAGGACTGTCTTCCTGGCCCCTGCAGACGGCCACTACCGTCTGCCTGACTGACTCCAAGAGGGTCCTAGGCTCCAACCTAGGCCTCAGTCTGCTTCTGCCACTCTGCACACCTCCTCTCCCTTCCTTTGCCTGGACTTGTCTGCCTTGTTTCCTGCCTCAGACCAGCTAGACTCCTCGGTGGGCGTGTCCATCTGCCTGACTCCGCCCACCTGGTGTGTCTGTCTGAACCCGAGGGAGGAAATCAGGTCTCACTGGAGATGACTGCTGTGACCTGCTGGGTGTGGGGGTGTGTGTGTGTTGTTACCTGTGGCCCCTGGCTAGTCCAGGGTGCCACATTCTCATGCTTAATAAGAGAGTGCAATCTAAGTTGACCAGGGGGATTAGTGCATCTCAGAGATTTAGAGGGAAAGCAGGGCCCATATAATTTATTGAATGTGCTTTATAGGAACACGGCCATGTCATTACGGTCGTTAAGGCTTCAGGGGCGCATGGCTCTGGTTTTGATTATTAATCTCGACTCTTTTTGCAGCAACAACTTATGAGTATCCCCTTTTTTTCCTGAGGTGGACACCCTAAGTACGCCTGCGAATCTGAGAGCTTCTGGGTTTCCAGCGTGATGTTCCCTTATATGTTAGATTAGTCTGGGAGAACCATTCCCAGACTCAATGGATTTAAAGTGCTCACAAAAACGCACATACAGGCAACGAATGGTTTTGTCGATATAATAACGTGAGCAGGGACAAAAAATGACGTACACTATGTTCTTTGTTTTGCAAGAGATGAAATCCTTGATGGTAAGTGTGATGTCTCCAATTACCAATGTTTTTTGAGTCAAATGAAAAGGGCAGAATTTGCAGTCACCGCACTTAAAATTACCCACCATAGGGGTTTTATTCAGCCACGTAGTTTTTTGATCCTCCCATCTGTTGTGTACTAAGATGTCACACAGATTCTGACTTCTTTTATTGGTGACAAGGGGGGCAAATGCGATTCTATCTTTTAAATATGGGTCATGTTCTAGGACGTGCCAGTGTCGTCTTATACTGGCTTTTATTTGATTATCCATAGGACCGAATTTAAAACTGAATACAATTTTTTTGTTATTGTTGTTCATGATTTTATGGGATCCGAGGTGGAGTTTCACAATTTTGTAACCTATCTAAATTCCAACAATACATACAATATGAAATTTACCAGCGTTTTGGGGGGTTCAGAACTTAAATTTTTGGACGTAAAATTACCACTAAATAATGGCCTTTTGACTCGGGAAGTTTTTAGAAAACCGACAGCAAAAAACACCCTTCTACATTACAACAGTTTCCACCACCCTCATACGAAAAAATCTTTACCCTATAGCCAATTCTTGCGAATCGATAGGATCAACAATAATAGTCATATTTGGGATATGAAATTTTTGGACCTTGAAAAACGACTCAACGACAGAGGGTATCCCCCGTCTATCATTGAGGCCGCCAAGTCGCGCACACTTTCAAAATCAGAAACTAAAAAAACTAAAAAATCCCATAAAATCATGAACAACAATAACAAAACTTTGTATTCAGTTTTAAATTCGGTCCTATGGATAATCAAATAAAAGCCAGTATAAGACGACACTGGCACGTCCTAGAAAATGACCCAGATTTAAAAGATAGAATCGCATTTGCCCCCCTTGTCACCAATAAAAGAAGTCAGAATCTGTGTGACATCTTAGTACACAACAGATGGGAGGATCAAAAAACTACGTGGCTGAATAAAACCCCTATGGTGGGTAATTTTAAGTGCGGTAACTGCAAATTCTGCCCTTTTCATTTGACTCAAAAAACATTGGTAATTGGAGACATCACACTTACCATCAAGGATTTCATCTCTTGCAAAACAAAGAACATAGTGTACGTCATTTTTTGTCCCTGCTAACGTTATTATATCGGCAAAACCATTCGTTGCCTGTATGTGCGTTTTCGTGAGCACTTTAAATCTTTTGAGTCTGGGAATGGTTCTCCCAGACTAATCCAACATATAAGGGAACATCACGCTGGAAACCCAGAAGCTCTCAGATTCGCAGGCGTACTTAGGGTGTCCACCTCAGGAAAAGGAGGGGACACTCATAAGTTGTTGCTGCAAAAAGAGTCACGATTAATAATCAAAACCAGAGCCATGCGCCCCTGAAGCCTTAACGACCGTAATGACATGGCCGTGTTCCTATAAAGCACATTCAATAAATTATATGGGCCCTGCTTTCCCTCCAAATCTCTAAGATGCACTAATCCCCCTGGTCAACTTAGATTGCACTCTCTTATTAAGCATGAGAATGTGGCACCCTGGACTAGCCAGGGGCCACAGGTAACAACACACACACATCCCCACCCCCAGCAGGTCACAGCAGTCATCTCCAGTGAGACCTGATTTCCTCCCTCGGGTTCAGACAGACACACCAGGTGGGTGGAGTCAGGCAGATGGACTCGCCCACCGAGGAGTCTAACTGGTCTGAGGCAAGAAACAAGGCAGACAAGTCCAGGCAGAGGAAGGGAGAGGAGGTGTGCAGAGTGGCAGAAGCAGACTGAGGCCTAGGTTGGAGCCTAGGACCCTCTTGGAGTCAGTCAGGCAGACGGTAGTGGCCGTCTGCAGGGGCCAGGAAGACAGTCCTAATGGAACCGTAGGTAGCCGGGACAGGGTGGTGGCCCGTCCGGAACCGAACCGGGGAGCCAGCTGGAAACCGGAGCACAGGAGGAGCATATGAAGAAAGTGCAGGGAAGGACGCACACTATTAGCCTGGAGTCAGGGGAGAAACTACAGCAGCCGGCTGCGGGACCCGTCCATCCAGCCGTTTGTTTTACCAGAGACTCCGTCTACGTTATTGGCTGAGTGAGTACCACCGTGCCGTCTGGCACTGCGCTGCCCCCGCGACCCTGCACCTCGCCAAGCCCTGCCATCCACCTTCAAGTCATCATCACCGGCCCCAGGACCCCCAAATCCCCCTACCCACGGAGGGGAGAGAAACATCTCAGCTGCTCCCTGTCATCGCTCCCGGGATCCCCATCCATAGCAGCGGTGGTGTCCCAACCTCACCACACACCGTGGGTGGCGTCACGGACTACATCCCCAAACCAAACCACCCCTTTCACTCACGGGCGAGGAGCGCCACTCGAGTCCCCGGATCCGGCCCATCGCTTGAGCCACCGAGCAGCCATCACGGCAGCGCCGGACCCGAGCGCGAGCGAGAGCGCAAGTGTCCCGCCGAAAAATTGCAGAATCCCCTATCTTGGGCGTGAAAAGTTCCCCGCTCAAGTGTCTTCCCGAGCAGTGGAGGCGCGAAAGCCGAAGCTCCTCCCCTGAAGAAGAGGTGCTGGAAAGAAACCAAGGGGGCACGGATGGCGTCCGGCCGCATGTAGACCGCGGCTATAAAAGCAGGGACGCCAGGACTCTGCGGCCATATTTGGTTCCTGGAAAGCACCGCTGCACAAAATGTCCCGTCCGTCCGGCTCCGCTAAAACCTCAGTGCCCATGCCCGCAGCCAACGCCCCGACCGACCCGTTACCCCTGTCACCGGTAGCGGAGCTCGCAGCGTCTGTGAGGGAGGGCCCAGAACTGGGGTCCCCAGGCCTTACCTTTGTCACCACCCTGCCACCGGTCCCGGCTTCCATCCCAGCTGCACCGCTGATGACAACGGCCCCGGCAGTCCGCCCGGCCGCAACGGAGATGACGACGGCTCCGGCAGTCCGCCTGGCCGCAATGGCAGCGAAGTACCCGTCCCGTTAACAAATCTGGGCCCTTTCCTGGACTGGGGTTAAGGGGTGCTGCCCACTTCTTAGGGGCAGCATTCAGGGCCAGGTTGTTTGGGTGGGTGACTGAAGGACCCGTTCCGTTGCTATTGTTAAAAGTGTTTTATTGTTGTTGCAACGGTTGAAGTGATATGCCTCCCGTAAGGGAAGATTTCTGAACATGCTTGTTTATTTTCTTTTTCAGTTGTGAAAATAAAACCGGTGATGGACGGGCAGCCGGCGGACGGTCTGCATTTAACCAAGGGGGAATGTGGCGCCCTGGACTAGCCAGGGGCCACAGGTAACAACACACACACATCCCCACCCCCAGCAGGTCACAGCAGTCATCTCCAGTGAGACCTGATTTCCTCCCTCGGGTTCAGACAGACACACCAGGTGGGTGGAGTCAGGCAGATGGACTCGCCCACCGAGGAGTCTAACTGGTCTGAGGCAGGAAACAAGGCAGACAAGTCCAGGCAGAGGAAGGGAGAGGAGGTGTGCAGAGTGGCAGAAGCAGACAGGGGCCTAGGTTGGAGCCTAGGACCCTCTTGGAGTCAGTCAGGCAAACGGTAGTGGCCGTCTGCAGGGGTCGGGAAGACAGTCCTAGTGGAACCGTAGGTAGCCGGGACAGGGTGGTGGCCCGTCCGGTACCGAACCGGGGAGCCAGCTGGAAACCGGAGCACAGGAGGAGCATATGAAGAAAGTGCAGGGAAGGATGCACACTATTAGCCTGCAGTCAAAGGAGAAACTACAGCAGCCGGCTGCGGGACCCGTCCATCCAGCCGTTTGTTTTACCAGAGACTCCGTCTACGTTATTGGCTGAGTGAGTACCACCGTGCCGTCTGGCACTGCGCTGCCCCCGTGACCCTGCACCTTGCCAAGCCCTGCCATCCACCTTCCAGTCATCATCACCGGGCCCCGGGACCCACAAATCCCCCTACCCACAGAGAGGAGAGAAACATCTTAGCTGCTCCCTGTCATCGCTCCCGGATCCCCATCCAGAGCAGCGGTGGTGTCCTAACCTCACCACACACCGTGGGTGGCGTCACGGACTACATCCCCAAACCAAACCACCCCTTTTACTCACGGGCGAGGAGCGCCGCTCGAGTCCCCGGATCCGGCCCATCGCTCGAGCCACCAAGCAGCCATCGCGGCAGCGCCGGACCCGAGCGCGAGCGAGAGCGCAAGCGGCGGCGGCGCCCTCCCCGCCCGCGACAAGAACACATCCCCGGGTACATCTTCTCATCCGTTAATGGCAAAACTTCTCTCACATTCATATCCTCTAATTGTTACCATTCTCCTGCTCACAGTTTAGCATAAAAATCATGCTTTTTTATTCTGCTCTCTATGCTGCACAGACAAATGGATTTAAATAAGGAAATAACATTATGCTTAAACGCTCGCAATTACTATTATGAATGGAATTTTTTCCTTTATTTTCTCATTCATGTTTGTCTGTGCTTTTCTCTTTCAACGCTGATGCGTTATTGCAGCTCTATTGTATATTTGTATTAGCAGTACCATCCTGCTTTTTAACGTCACGTATGTCAGCTGTGATGATCCATAAAGAGGATCAGCTGACTGCACCTTATAGGACTTGTCAAAGCGCTACTCACAGCGCGAAACAGGCTGTCGTCCGTTTCCCATCCCTGCACTCCTTCCTCTCCCCACTGTTCCTGAGCTTGTCTGAGACAGCAGAAAAAAGTTGTTTGGCCACCTACCCTGTGAGCTGCCGCTTTCTTCCTTCGGATTTCTGGAACCCTGAGAGCAAGCTAACCAGTTAGCCATACTGGTGAGCGGGACCCGATTAGTTTAAGGCTAAAGGGACCAACTAGAAGACAAGGTGCTACGGAAAAGGTCACAGACTAAAAGGCAACACAAACGGGCAAGGGACCCACGCGTTCTCCCTCTGAGCGGCAGCGGTGTCCAGAACTTTGGTTTACTACAGTTGTCGGTGTCAGCTTTATTGGACTGAGTAAGTACATAAGTGACCCTTACCGTCCCAACGGCACCTCCTTCTCACCTTCACCGAGTCCCGGGACATCCCCCTGCCCGTGGAGGAGTTAAACATCTAGCTGCCCACACCATTGCCGCCGGGTACTCTCAATCGCAGAGGTGGTACTCCATCTTACCACGCACCATGGGTGAGTCACAAACTTTAACCATACCATCCCATGTAAATACTTCCCCTTTTATCTGAGTGGCCACGTGACCCCGACCCCCGGGTCCGGAGACCCCTCGAGCCACCGCGGATCTGGATCCAAGCAGCCCGGCAGCTGAAACGGGGGTGGCAGAAGTATACTTCAGGTCATTGTCCATTTGAGAGAGCCATTTCTCCGTAAAGTTTAAGTTCCTGGATGATGTCTTGAGATTCTGATTTTATGTCAGATAGTGAGAAAAACATGCAGATGTGTCTTTTTAGATAGTGTATGTAAACTTCTGGTTTCAACTGTATAAGAAAGTAATGGATAAATGCACAGGAAACAGTCCAGCTACAGATAAATAGTATAAATGCTACAGGTAGAGTGCATCAAAACAAGTAGCCAGCAAGTGCATAAGTTATTACTAGAGCTGGAGAGTTTTCTTGAGACAATTATAAATTACTAGAAGGTGGCCCGATTCTAACGTATCGGGTAGTCTAGAATGTGTATGTAGGTTAGCAGATTGAATATTAATATAATCAGCAAGTCTTGAATAATGATGGTTCATTTTTTGCTCGTTGGTCTCCCGCTGTGCAGCACGCATCGGCGTGTTTGACAGTGGGAGACCATCGATCTGAATGGGCAGGGAGCCGGCGTACACTGGTAACCATGTTACACAATCGGGGAACTATGCAAAGCGCTTTGCTTAGTTACCCGATGTGTACCATGGTTACCAGCGTACGGCGGCTCAAGCACACATGTACCGGGAGCTGGGGTAAGGTGGTAACCATTGTACACATTGTGTAACTAACAAAAGTGCTTTCCATAGTTACAGGATTGTGTACCATTGTTACCAGCGTACGTCGGTAAGCTGATAACCATGGTACACATTGGGTAACTATGCAAAGCGACAGTGCTGGTTTATTTTTTGCTCGTTGGTCTCCTGCTGTGCAGCACACATCGGCGTGTTTGATAGTGGGAGACCAACGATCTAAATGGGCAGGGAGCCGGGGTAAGCTAGTAACCATGGTACACATCTGGTAACTATGCAAAGTGGTTTCCATAGTTACCCAATGTGTACACTCGTTAACAGCGTACGCCGGCTTCGGCACATGTGTGCCGAGAGCTCGGGTAAGCTAGTAACCATGTTACACATTGGGCAACTAAGCAAAGCGGTTTCTATAGTTACCCAATGTACACCATGGTTACCAGCCTACGCCGCCTCCGGCACATGTGTGCCGGGAGCCGGGGTAAGCTAGTGGTTTCACACATCCGGCTTTTCTCCACTTTGTCGGATCCGGCGCGCTGCCGTAGGCTGGTTTCAGACGTCCATGTTTTAGGTACATGTGACATGCGTTTTGTAACACGGATGTCACACGTACCTCTGTTATTCTATGATGTGCCTCACACGTCCGTGTTTGCACACGGACCTTGTGACTTTTCATGACCCCGCACGCACACATGCAGGCATCTTCGGCAGCACGGATGTCACACGGATTGCACACTGATGTGAGCTGTGCGACATCATTGTAAAACATACCAGAGAAAATATGGGTCTTTTTAATAAAAATATTTTCTATATTTACTTCTCTCCAGAGATGCTGTCTCCAGCTCTGCTGCCTCCTGCTCCTTATCGCCGCTCATTATACTCACTGAATATTCATTGCCCTGAGGAGCTAGAAGCAGGAACAGCGCGGGCGACTTCAGTGCCAGGGACCGCATCGCTGGGTGAGTGTACAGCAGAGTATGTGTGTGTGTGTATACATGCACGTGCGCTATGTGTGTATGCGCTCGGTGTATCCATGTGTGTCTGCTGTGTGTATGTGTGTGTATATACATGCATGTGCGCTATGTGTGTATGCGCTCGGTGTATCCATGTGTGTCTGCTGTGTGTGTGTATATACATGCATGTGTGCTATGTGTTTACGCTCAGTGTATCCATGTGTGTCTGCTGTGTGTGTGTGTGTGTATATACATGCATGTGTGCTATGTGTGTATGCGCTCGGTGTATCCATGTGTGTCTGCTGTGTGTGTGTGTGTGTGTATATACATGCATGTGTGCTATGTGTGTATGCGCTCGGTGTATCCATGTGTGCCTGCTCTGTGTGTGTGTATATACAAGCATGTGCGCTATGTGTTTACGCTCAGTGTATCCATGTGTGTCTGCTGTGTGTGCATATACATGCATGTGTGCTATATGTGTATGCGCTCGGTGTATCCATGTGTGTCTGCTGTGTGTGTATGTATATACATGCTTGTGTGCTGTGTGTGACACGGACGTCAGAAGGCAGCCGTACACTGTGTACAGGACAGTGGCTGCGCCGCAACTTCCTGGTCACATGACAACACGTGATCGGAGCTTGTCACGCGGCAACTGTAGTGTACACAGTGCACAGGAGTATGCTGGATCCGACAAAGTGGAGAAAAGGTAAGCGACAGTGCTGATGTGTGCCGGGAGCCGGGGTAAGCTAGTAACCATGTTACACATCGGGTAACTAAGGAAAGCAGTTTCTATAGTTACCCGATGTGTATCATGGATACCAGCCTACGCTTGCTCCGGCACACGTGTGCCAGGAGGCGGGGTAAGCTAGTGCCTTTTCTCCACTTTTTCTTGCCGGTGTGGGCTTCCGCGGCTGCAGCAGTCACCTGGGAGTCGGGCGTCTCAGTGTGGGTTCAGGGAATGCGTGCGGTGAGCGGGGCCAGGGCGAGCATCCAATGCGTGAGGGGGCGGGGCCTGGCCAAGCGGCCAATGCGTGCAGGTATATGTTTTTGTACTAACCGAGCAGACTTTTGCATTGACTAGGCTCCTTCTTTGTTAATTTTAAAATGTAAAAGATATATATATATATATATATATATATATATATATATAATTAATTAATTAAAACAAAGGACCGGCACTCCAAATCTTCTGAAATATTTTTGTAGTTTATTCCATCATATCATACAGGCGTAAAATTACGCGTTTCGGCTAATAGTGAGCCTTTTTCACATCTATAGATTAAATGAATGCAAACAAAAATAGCAAATTCTAAACCAGTAGGTATCAGAGAATTAATTCCAACATGTAAAGTTAAGATAGATATAGCAACATGTGATAATAAAACTTAACCTTTAATTGGGTATATTAAAAATACCATAGAAATAGTGATCCCACCACCATTAAAAACCAGAAAAAATGTTGAGGCCTATTGATTAATGTATTCATGGCGTCAACATATTTCAAAGTACAGGGGTACGAAACAAGCGTCGGATACCAGGCCGTATAGGTTAGAGCTCTGTATTGAGCCACCTCTGAAGTTACAGGTGTTTTTTGCCTCCCCTGATGAACAGACACTGAGAAACGCGTCGGGAGTCACCTGGTTTTGTTCACCAAGGGTCAGCCACAACAGGGCCAGCTGTGGACTGCCCTTGTAAGGGCGGGAGTCATTGTGCACAACTAAAGGGTCAGTTCAATTCCCAAACAGGGCTGGTGACCAAGCCATGACTCCCTCCGTGCCGGTATGTGGACCAGATAACACGGGAGAACCTTGATCCATCCACGGGACGACTGAATTGGGTGAGACTGTTCCACTTTAAGTGGCCTTGTTTTTGTGCCGTTCTTTCTGCTGGTTGGTGTCTAGCATATGATATCCATTCGGGAGTCAATATCCTTTGGATATCATTATTAACGATACATTACTCGGCTTCATTCGTCCCTTTCTTGTGTTTTTTTGTACATGTATAATCAGCTAGGTGGAAGACTGTATTTCACCCTTATCTTTCGGCATTAGTACCGATTGGGATAGGGGCTGATTTATGTTTGGATTTTCCCTGGATGATGTGTCACATCAGCGCAATTAGCTGAGCACATAACAGCACTCTTTCACGCCTTTGGCGTCGGTACCGTCAGAGTCTAAGTGATACACTATCCTTGTGATAATTACATACATGTTCGGCAGGCTATATACTGTTTATCAATTAAACGTAGCTTGCTGGTGGTACAACTAACAGTTGGTCACACACGAGGATTTTCTCCCGTGTTGTTGGTAAGGGGTGACGCTTGTTTCGTACCCCTGTACTTTGAAATATGTTGACGCCATGAATACATTAATCAATTGGCCTCAACATTTTTTCTGGTTTTTAATGGTGGTGGGATCACTATTTCTATGGTATTTTTAATATACCCAATTAAAGGTTAAGTTTTATTAAATGAATGCACACACATATATATATACAAACAATGAGTGGATTACTTCCTTTGTGACTGACCCACCTATCTCATCTGCATATTAAATTAATTAGTTAAATTATGTTAATCAAATTTCATATATGTTTCTCATTTGAATTCAATCAAAAACAAGCAGATTCACTGAGATGATGGTTCAACCTCAATTACAACGGATTTAGACATATATAAAAAAATTAAAAAAAAAAAATATATAGTTAAACAGCCTAATAAATCAAAGGGTTAAATTTTTCACCTTTACTACAAAATTACATAATAACATCTAAACATCACAAAATATATAAATTATTTGACATTTTCCATGTAGATTGATACATCTATAATATTGCAAATATAATGTCATTACATGTCAAGTATATATTTTCTTGATTTTAATAAATCACATTTTTCCTTTTCAAGAAAAATAAAAATAAACTCTGTTACATCAATTCAATATTTCATTATATGTTTGGCTGTGTTACAAAAAACAAGATACATCATAATCCCTATTCAGTCCCAGTGGATGGAGAGACTGCAGTCGGTGTATCCAGTATAGCTCACGCTGCTTCAATGCCCTGACACGATCCCCTCCTCGCCTGGGCTGCGGGACTTGCTCCAGGATCTGATAACGCAATTGTGACACATTGTGTTTGTGTTCAGCAAAGTGCTGCGGTACCAGTAATAAAACATTCTTTTGTCTAATGGTGTATTTATGGTTGTAAAACCTCTCTTTAAAGCTGGGTTCACACATAGTGACAGCGACAACGACGTCGCTGTTACATCACCATTTTCTGTGACGCAACAACGACCTTGTAAGTCGCTGTTATGATTGCTGCTTAGCTGTCAAACACAGCAGCCGAAGCAGCGATCATAATGACACGCGTCGCTGTGCTACATGTCCAGAGAGCAGGGAGCCGTGCACACCGCTTAGCGCTGGCTCCCTGCACTCCTAGCTACAGTACACATCGGGTTAATTACCCGATGTGTACTGCAGCTACATGTGCAGAGAGCAGGGAGCCGTGCACACCGCTTAGCGCTGGCTCCCTGCACTCCTAGCTACAGTACACATCGGGTTAATTACCCGATGTGTACTGCAGCTACATGTGCAGAGAGCAGGAGCCGGTACTGGCAGCGAGAGCGGCTGACGCTGGTAACGAAGGTAAATATCGGGTAACCAGGGAAAGGTCTTCCCTTGGTTACCTGATGTTTACCCTGGTTACAGCTTACCGCAGCTGCCGGCTCCTTCTCCCTTCTCGCTTCATTTCGTCGCTCTCTCGCTGTCACACACAGCGATGTGTGCGTCACAGCGGGAGAGCGACGACCAAAAAATCAAGCTGGACATTCAGCAACGACCGGCGACCTCACAGCAGGGGCCAGGTCGTTGATGGATGTCACACACAGCGACAGCACGGGACGTCGCTGCAACATCACAGAAAATGGTGACGTAGCAGCGACGTCGTTGTCGTCATCGCTGTGTGTGACACCACCCTTAAGGTACCGTCACACATAACGAGATCGCTAGCGAGATCGCTGCTGAGTCACGGTTTCTGTGACGCAGTAGCGATCCCGTTAGCGATCTCGTTATGCGTGACACCTACCAGCGATCAGGCCCCTGCTGTGAGATCTCTAGTCGTTGCAGAATGGTCCAGGCCATTTTCTTCAAAGGCGATGTCTTGCTGGGCAGGACACATCGCTGTGTTTGACACTGTGTGACAGGGTCATGACATTTCCAGGAGGGATTTTCCGGTCGTTGATTCCTATATTTTTCCAAATTACCATTACCCGGTATCAATAATACACGGACACTGCTTGAGACTTGGTAAAAAATGGCCACAGCAGCCCTTTATTGCCTATTGTTTACACACTAACACAAGGGGGCGCCGTCCAACGGGCGTCCCCAACATTTAACAATAGGTAATACCATAATAATACAGTACGCAATACAATACGTAACCCTGGGTAGGCCCGGTCCAGAAACCACCTTCCACCACCAAAACATGATCCCTGGCCGCAACACACACCGGGCCGGAGATGAGGTATGAATCACCTACGGCTCAATACCCCCCACCTTGCAGGACCCATGCCTGCAAGATCCTTGTAACCGGAGCCACTATATCCTACAAGTGACTCTCCAATCAAATAACATTATCCGTTAAACCGCCTCTGGACCAGACCTACCCCCGCCATAAGTCCGGTCCAGAAGCCATACTCCACCACCAGAACACAATCCCTGGCCGCAACACACCGACCCAGAGATACGAGGCATTAATCACCTACGGATCAATACCCCAACCTTGCAGGACCCCATGCCTGCAAGATCCCTGTAACCAAAGCCACTGTATTCCGCAAGTGACTCTTCAATCACACAAACTGTCAGAAAAAACACGATCCCTGGCCGCAACACACCGACCCAGAGATACGAGGCATTAATCACCTACGGATCAATACCCCAACCTTGCAGGACCCCATGCCTGCAAGATCCCTGTAACCAAAGCCACTATATCCTACAAGTGACCCTTCAATCACACAACCGTCAGAAACACGATCCCTGGCCGCAACACACCGACCCAGAGATGGGGGCATTAATCACCTACGGATTAAAACCCCCCCAAGAAGCATCAAGTATCAACCGTGTCTCAAAACCTTACATTCCTCTTTACCTCCAACTCAATATTTTCCCCGGCTGCAACCTCCAGCCCAGAGATATGAGGCATCAATCACCTACGGATCAATCCCCCATGTGCATAACAGTAACTGTGACCTCAAAAACCTTAAAGCCCGTTAGCGACTTTAATCCAACAACATCCCCGGCTGCAACCAGCCAAGAGATAAGAGGTATTAATCACCTACGGATCAAAACCCAGATGCCTTGCAGAACCACGTGCTTGCACTGCACTTGGATCCAGAACCATGACCCCAACCAGTGACTCCTCCTGTGATTACCATTTCACCAAAATGGATTACTGACCATAACAATGGTCCCATATTTAAATGAGGTAAAAGTCACCAAAGGAGTAATACCCTTACCCAAACCAAAAACACCCGTACTTTCAATTACCTATCACCTGGGGTACTATAGCCACCTGTGACTCCCTGGCAACCATCAACTCCTTAATATATAATCCTTGGCAACAACCCTGACCCATATATAAGGCATTGATCACCAATGGAGCAATACCTCCTCCCTGCAGACAACCTTGTACCTGCAGATCACCAGTAACCGGAGCCACTGTACCGTCCCCAGTGGCTCTCCATCCAAACACCAGAAACAATTAGAGCTCCTCTGGACCAGACCTACCCCCGCTGCTGTGACAAAGGACATAATCCCCATTACTTATGCTGACCATACACATATACATCATACACATCATATACATATACATATATTCCCACATTACCCCCATCTTATTCACCCACTTACAAGAATCCCAAATGACAATATACATCACAATCCACATAGAAATCTCTTTTCTTTCGTTTTTTTTATTTTTTTATTATTATTTTATACACGACACTTTCTCCAATCCTTTCTTTTCTCTTTTTTTTTTTTTTTTTGTTGTAATGGCTCTTAAAATTGAATAATTATACATGCATATAAACACACCAATAATAACAATACACAATAGAAGGGAGGGTGCGTGGGAAGCTGTCATCCAGGAAATGCAAGAGGAGCTAATTGACTCCCACCTCCTATTATATACACCATAAAGCTCCCTCCTTTCCTTCCACCACACTCCACCCCCTAACCAATCACCTTCTTTTCCTCATTCCTAAACGAACCAACACTGTTTAACCCCATCAACTCCCTACCCTCCGGGCTGTCATGTCGCCCCTACACCCTATGGGTTCCATGGCTTTCTTGACATTTCCAGGAGGGATTTTCCGGTCGTTGATTCCTATATTATTCCAAATTACCATTACCCGGTATCAATAATACACGGACACTGCTTGCGACTTGGTAAAAAATGGCCACAGCAGCCCTTTATTGCCTATTGTTTACACACTAACACAAGGGGGCGCCGTCCAACGGGCGTCCCCAACATTTAACAATAGGTAATACCATAATAATAATAATACAGTACGTAATACAATACGTAACCCTGGGTAGGCCCGGTCCAGAAACCACCTTCCACCACCAAAACATGATCCCTGGCCGCAACACACACCGGGCCGGAGATGAGGTATGAATCACCTACGGATCAATACCCCCCACCTTGCAGGACCCATGCCTGCAAGATCCTTGTAACCGGAGCCACTATATCCTACAAGTGACTCTCCAATCAAATAACATTATCCGTTAAGCCGCCTCTGGACCAGACCTACCCCCGCCACAGAACAGGCCACGTGACACCTTGCGTGACCTGGACCCCCACAGACCCAACGCTTGCTCCCCCAACTTGCAAGCCAAACCAACCATTAAAACCTTTCCATCTATCACTTAAACTCTGAGCATCCAATATATGCACCAGCCAGCGTACCCAGTCCACCTTACTGCACCGCACTCCCCTGATCCTTGGTGGCAGGAGCCACCGGGTCCCTGTGACGGCCACTCAGGCCCACCGGCACACCATGCCACAAACTTCCAAACTATACCGGAATCCACACCATGCCCCGCTGGCCTTATTATAACCAATTAAATGCAGTACCGACTGTACCATCGTCCTCCCCAGTACCGACCAAAGAACCACTGTACAGTCACCCTGTACAGTCAGTCCTCCTCCTGTCTCCAGCTGAATTAAACCACCACTGGGGTTGAGATACAATAACAGGATGACACTCACACTGCTTATGCTACTGGGTCACTTCGCACCCCAAACCTAGTTCTCCCAGGAAACCGCTAAAGTGAAACCCCGCTGTAAAACGACTGCAATCCATAGCCTTGAAATTTCCCCTACAGCTGACCTTGCAGCTTCCCCAGAGCCAAATATCACTACCGGCCTCCCCTGACCGATTTATTCCGCCATCACACCCTCTGACAACAACAGAGGCTCGAGCTGTCTTCCCCAGAAAATCCCAAAATCTTCCCACATACTCAACTACCACACTAATGGACCTTCTTCATCCGAAATAAGGCCCACTTAATTTCAATGAGGCCCACACGGCCTAACAGAACCATGCTCCACCCCAAAATTAACACGGCCTCAAAAAACAAAACAACCGCAACCATCACCCTGTACCCCTTACTGAGTCGAAGATATTGAAGCATTACCTTCGATCCCAAGGTCCCCAACAACACCTCCAACCATAATGCGTAGTCCGCTTGCCTCCGCAAACTGGACCACGACAAGCTCCCTGTACTACAATACCCACCGGAAAATTGCAGCCACACCACTGGCCCGATTGACTCCATATGCAACTATGGGCATCAGGAGACACAAATTTACCAAACACCATGTCCGGGCCTTTCGATCTCAAGGAAAACCTTGTGACACGCAACCCCCTTTGAGCTCTCATATTACACCCCAAGATAAATTAAAACTTTGGCCACACCATAGTATCCGCTCAAAGCCGACCACCGAGGGGCGTACCACTATTTTCCCGTAACGCACAACTGCACCTTCAAACCAAATACCTTCGTGCCGTGAGACCGGAGCACCACGACTCCCTAGGCAAACCCTTACCCAGATGCCCATACCTACCACCGGGCCAAGCATTCCTTTTTTTTTTTTTTTTAAATTGTATATGAATATTAAATAGACTCCACCAGCCCACAGATGCCAGGAGTCCACCCATGCAAAACACCCAATAATACCAGATGGCCCTAAGCTATCCGACTTACACTCTATGCACCACAAGTACCCAATCCTCTAGTCCAAACCATAACTCGCATAGTCCCCACCCGTAATCACGGCTGTCCGAAGAACTCCATTATTCCGTCCGCAGCCCACCATTGCTGATTAACCGAGTTCACCCACAGCAGCCCAAAGCTGCCCAGCACCTACATTGACACCAATTCAGTCACGCTGGACTCAACATTCCTCCCAGCACCAACCTCCACAATGGGATAACATGCTGACTAGCCACAAATTAACCCCATGTTACCATTGATGCGGTTGCAAACCTACAAACCCATTACAGCAACCAACACTTCACCTTCTCCTACATTTCCACTCTCCTTTATTCACTTATCCACAGCAACCCTCGCACCATACCGGGGCCCCGCACCTACACATCACTCACAAAAACCCCCTGAAAACTCCTCGCACACACCGTACCGCGGGACTCCTCGCCCCTTTACCTTACCCACCATAATTCATCCAATAAGAACCACCATGCATCAGAAGATTAATAATTAAACACCCCAGCAAACCTTCAATAACTGCGCCGTCTCACCCGCTCACATGTGCCGCAATCATCAGCCCCCTTAACCAAGTCTCACAAGACCTAAACTGCGGTAAACGCCGAACCTCACCATCCCCAACCTGCAACTGTAACCACCGGACCTGACGCCACCTGCACCCTCACGGCCCCGCTGCCATGAGACCACCCCGTCCGTAACTCTGCCCCTGGCCTCCAGAACAACCAACCGACCTATGAACTAACCACATGCTCCAAACCCCCCCAGCTGCTACCCATATCTCCAGACACTACTCCACTACAGCGACTGTCCCCCCACCACTACAAAAAGGCTGAAACTTAAATTGATTACCGCGCCAGGCTGCCTCCAGAGGACGCCCTCAGATCAGCCGTCACCGTCCTTTTCGCCAGTCGTCCGTCGCTGATCCCGGGACAGTCCCTCAAGCTGCAGGCACCGAATGCCCGCCGGGTTCGCCCCCTGACGCCAGGAGCACCGTTTCCACATGCCCTGTTTGGGCCGATTGTCGCCTCCACAATGCTGGGCGCTCCCCTCCTGGGGGAAGCCGCTACTGATGAGAGCTGCACCCTTATCCCAATGCCTGCTCCAGGATAGACAGCAGGCCTCCTGTCTCTTCCTCGTCGCCACATGCTGCGCCCAGTCCTCCGGTCCCGATGATCCAGCCACACAGGTGAGGTGACCCTGCAGGCGCCTCCTGTCTCCTCCTCGCCGCCGCCTACTGCGCCCAGTCCTCCGGTCCCGATAATCCAGCTACACAGGTGAGGTGACCCTGCAGGCGCCTCCTGTCTCCTCCTCGCCGCCGCCTTCTGCGCCCAGTCCTCCGGTCCCGATAATCCAAGCCACACAGGTGAGGTGACCCTGTAGGCAGCCGTCCTCCGCCCCCCCTCCCATGGACAATGGGTGTTGTCCATCCACCGCCGCTGGGCGCACTCCCTGCCGGGAGCGGCCACGTCGCTCAAAAAATCCAGCCTGAGGCCTCACACCGGAAGTAGGCCCCCGGGCTGGACACGCCCCCTTTTCGGCTGTCGCGGCCCTGCAGGAGATTCCTCCCGACAGCCAGAGCGGGCGCTGCAAGCTACCGCTGCCCACCCAGCTGCGGAGGGTCCCCACGGGAGTGGGGGCTCTCACGTTGTCCTCCTCACCCCCACCTTTCCCAAAAGACCCCGGCGAGTCCTGAAACTGCCAGCACTACAGCAAAGAGGGGGGGGGAGGGGAAGGTGCCGAGGAGACACCCAGGCAGCCTGGGTGTGGGACTGCACTGCCTGGGCGCCCTGCACCGCCATGCTGACCAGATCCGAGGATTCCTCAGGACATCATGATGGAGGTTCCCCAGCCCGTCCAAGCTGCAGATCTGCGATGTCCGGATCCATCAGGCTGGATGTCAAGATGGAGGTTCCCCAGCCCGTCCAAGCTGTCATCCAGGAAATGCAAGAGGAGGTAATTGACTCCCACCTCCTATTATATACACCATAAAGCTCCCTCCTTTCCTTCCACCACACTCCACCCCCTAACCAATCACCTTCTTTTCCTCATCGCTAAACGAACCAACACTGTTTAACCCCATCAACTCCCTACCCTCCGGGCTGTCATGTCGCCCCTACACCCTATGGGTTCCATGGCTTTCTCAGTGACTGCTGAGATCGTTATACAGGTCCCTACTGTGACCTGTATTGTTCCTGCTTCGCTGGTAAGATTTGACTGTGTGACATCTCACCTGCGACCTCCCAGCGCTTACCTGCGATCCCTATCAGGTCGCATCGTTTTCGGGATCGCTAGTAAGTTGTTGTGTGTGACTGGGTCTTTAGTTTCAGAGTTGTTTCCCCAACGTAGATAAGACCACAGGGACACTTCAGAATGTATACTATGTAGCTACTGTCACAAGTGTAATAACCTCTTATCTTAAATGATTCTCCTGTGCTGGGGTGATGAAAGGAGTCTTCCTTAATGATCCCTGAACAATGCACACAATTAAGGCAGGGGAAGGTGCCCATCACAGGGGTAGATAAGAAGGTTTCAGCTAATTTACTTTTACCCTTTAGGGTACCGTCACATTTTAGCGGCGCAGCAGCGATCCCACCAGCGATCTGACCTGGTCAGGATCGCTGCTGCATCGCTACATGGTCGCTGGTGAGCTGTCAAACAGGCAGATCTCACCAGCGACCAGTGACCAGCCCCCAGCCAGCAGCGACGTGCAAGCGACGCTGCGCTTGCACGGAGCCGGCGTCTGGAAGCTGTGGACACTGGAAACTAAGGTAAACATCGGGTATAGTTACCCGATGTTTACCTTAGTTACCAGCGCACACCACTTAGCTTAGCGTGTGCAGGGAGCAGGAGCCGGCACTGGCAGCGTGAGAGCTGCCGAGGCTGGTAATGAAAGTAAATATCGGGTAACCACCTTGGTTACCCGATGTTTACCTTGGTTACAGCTTACCGCAGGCTGTCAGATGCCGGCTCCTGCTCCCTGCACATTCAGGATTGTTGCTCTCTCGCTGTGACACACAGCGATGTGTGCTTATCAGCGGGGGAGCAACAATAAAAAAATGAACTAGGGCTGTGTGTAACGAGCAGCGATCTCACAGCAGGGGCCAGATCGCTGCTCAGTGTCACACACAGCGAGATCGCTAATGAGGTCACAAAAAACGTGACTCAGCAGCGATCTCAGTAGCGATCTCGCTGTGTGTGAAGTACCCCTTAGATCTGCTCTTACAATTTTATCTCTCAGATTCTGCGATCTACGATGACAGATTAAAGGGGGGCAAATTGAATTCTTTAATTTTTGGATAGGAATTAGATATTACATTCCAATGTTTGCGCAGAATGCGATGTACAAACACTGACCACGGGTGATATGTATTAATAAACGCCATGCGTTTCTCCTTTTTCTTTACAACAGGTTTTTTAGATCTTTGATCTTTTAATAGGGCTTTGGGATACCCTCGCTGAGAAAATTTTTTAGACATTTCCTCAAGTCTCATTTCACATAACTGAGGGTCAGTAACGATTCTGCATACCCTCTGGTATTGTGAATAGGGCAATGATTTCTTTAAATGTGGAGGGTGGTTGCTAGAAAATAATAATAAGTTGTTCCTATCTGTTGTTTTTTTATATAAATCTGTAGTCAGGGTGTTGTCAATACCCTTGGTAACCATCACATCCAAAAAATTAATTTTTTCAGAAGAAACCTCCATAGTAAAATTTAATTCTACCCAAATTGTACTAAGTTCTTGAACAAAAACCTTGAGAGCTCGAATGTCGCACCTCCACATGCAAAAAATATCATCTATAAATCTTCGCTAAAATAAAGTGTTTTTTAAAAAAATTATTTGAATAGATTAAATTATCTTCAAACCAAGCCATATAGACATTTGCATACGGAGGTGTGACATTCAAGCCCATCGCGGTCCCGCACCGCTGTTTGTAAAACTTGTCTTGAAACAAAAAATAATTTTCTTCCAAAATAAGAGATAACAGATCCAGAAACAAATATTTCTGTGTGTCAGTGTGATTGGACGATTGTAACAACCATTTCACAGCCCTTATTCCTTTGCTATGTACAATGGACGTATACAAATTGCAAACATCTAAGGTGACTAACAAATCATCATTACTGATTTTAAGATTTTTAATATCATTCAGAAACTGCGGGGTACAGTTAGGTCCAGAAATATTTGGACAGTGACACAAGTTTTGTTATTTTAGCTGTTTACAAAAACATGTTCAGAAATACAATTATATATATAATATGGGCTGAAAGTGCACACTCCCAGCTGCAATATGAGAGTTTTCACATCCAAATCGGAGAAAGGGTTTAGGAATCATAGCTCTGTAATGCATAGCCTCCTCTTTTTCAAGGGACCAAAAGTAATTGGACAAGGGACTCTAAGGGCTGCAATTAACTCTGAAGGCATCTCCCTCGTTAACCTGTAATCAATGAAGTAGTTAAAAGGTCTGGGGTTGATCACAGGTGTGTGGTTTTGCATTTGGAAGCTGTTGCTGTGACCAGACAACATGCGGTCTAAGGAACTCTCAATTGAGGTGAAGCAGAACATCCTGAGGCTAAAAAAAAGAAAAAATCCATCAGAGAGATAGCAGACATGCTTGGATTAGCAAAATCAACAGTCGGGTACATTCTGAGAAAAAAGGAATTGACTGGTGAGCTTGGGAACTCAAAAAGGCCTGGGCGTCCACGGATGACAACAGTGGTGGATGATCGCCGCATACTTTCTTTGGTGAAGAAGAACCCGTTCACAACATCAACTGAAGTCCAGAACACTCTCAGTGAAGTAGGTGTATCTGTCTCTAAGTCAACAGTAAAGAGAAGACTCCATGAAAGTAAATACAAAGGGTTCACATCTAGATGCAAACCATTCATCAATTCCAAAAATAGACAGGCCAGAGTTAAATTTGCTGAAAAACACCTCATGAAGCCAACTCAGTTCTGGAAAAGTATTCTATGGACAGATGAGACAAAGATCAACCTGTACCAGAATGATGGGATGAAAAAAGTTTGGAGAAGAAAGGGAACGGCACATGATCCAAGGCACACCACATCCTCTGTAAAACATGGTGGAGGCAACGTGATGGCATGGGCATGCATGGCTTTCAATGGCACTTGGTCACTTGTGTTTATTGATGACATAACAGCAGACAAGAGTAGCCGGATGAATTCTGAAGTGTACCGGGATATACTTTCAGCCCAGATTCAGCCAAATGCCGCAAAGTTGATCGGACGGCGCTTCATAGTACAGATGGACAATGACCCCAAGCATACAGCCAAAGCTACCCAGGAGTTCATGAGTGCAAAAAAGTGGAACATTCTGCAATGGCCAAGCCAATCACCAGATCTTAACCCAATTGAGCATGCATTTCACTTGCTCAAATCCAGACTTAAGACGGAAAGACCCACAAACAAGCAAGACCTGAAGGCTGCGGCTGTAAAGGCCTGGCAAAGCATTAAGAAGGAGGAAACCCAGCGTTTGGTGATGTCCATGGGTTCCAGACTTAAGGCAGTGATTGCCTCCAAAGGATTCGCAACAAAATATTGAAAATAATTTTTTTTTTTTTGGGTTTGGTTTATTTGTCCAATTACTTTTGACCTCCTAAAATGTGGAGTGTTTGTAAAGAAATGTGTACAATTCCTACAATTTCTATCAGATATTTTTGTTCAAGCCTTCAAATTAAACGTTACAATCTGCACTTGAATTCTGTTGTAGAGGTTTCATTTCAAATCCAATGTGGTGGCATGCAGAGCCCAACTCGCGAAAATTGTGTCACTATCCAAATATTTCTGGGCCTAACTGTATCTAATAAAAATGACGGTGTATACTTTATAAGAGGGGTTAGAATCTTCTCTAGAAAGATAGCTGGTGCTGACAAGATTGAATCTGTCAGTGCCACTATCGGCCTTCCGGGCGATTTTTCCAGCGATTTATGCACTTTTGGCAGTGTGTAAAGAACTGGGGTAATAGGATGTTTATTAATTAAAAAGGAAACTGTTTTGTCATCAATTGTTTTTAGGGCTGAATATTTACCCACAATCTGCTCTAATTTTTTAGTGATATCAAACACTGGATTATTTTTCAAAATTTCATAAACATTTCTATCTGATAATTGTGACATAATTTCTTCTATATAAGCTGTTTTATCCATTACCACCAAACTACCCCCCTTATCTGCTGGTTTAATTATTAGGGACATATCCTCCTTGAGAGATTTTAAAGCTTTTCTTTCTTCCATATTAAGGTTATTATAATGACACAAAGCCCCCCTTTTAAATTTTGTAACCATTGCATCTACATCCCACTGAACTAGATTCACATAGGTTTCAATTGGGTGAATCGACTTTAAAGGGTTCATACTACTCTTAACCCTCAGACCTAAACCGTGAAGAAAAATAGTGTCAGATGTATTACCTTCAGATGTAGTAGTATCTCTGTCTGAAGATTGGGCGCATAACCTCAAGGAACGAAAACATTTCTGAAGATCAATGTCCAATGTAAAAAAATCAAAATTAGTCGATGGACAAAAAGATAATCCCTTAGATAAAACTCGTAGTTAATTTGAATCTAAGGATTTAGATTTCAGAAGATTTGGAGTACCGGTCCTTTGTATTAATTATACTGTGGATGCCTTCCTTGGACACGTGCACTTTGAAGGATTGTGTGCCGCCTGGAACTTCTGAATAAATATATATATATATATATATATATATATATATATATATATATATATATATATATTTTTTTTTTTTGTTGCCCAAAATACAAAGACAATGTGTCATTTTAAGCTTTATGCCTTGTAGAGATCAGTTCATCTTCAACTTGCTTTCACAAAAACAGTAAGTTTGACCAGGGGTGCCCAAATTTTTACATGCCACTTGTGAGGTAGCGGCCACCAATGTTGTGGATGGTCGCAGTGGAGAAGGATCCCCCTGTGATATTGAACTGAAGGTGTGACGGTGGGACTTGTAGTTCCACAGAACTTGGGTTGTAATTAAGGGTTAGGTTCCCTTTAAACTGTGACCAGTGTGATGGACAGAGCTGGAGAATCACATACCTCCACCTGTGGGTGTATCCGGTTGGGTTTTAAGAGACTGTTAGTTTTAGAAACAGGGGGAAGCCTGAGAGTGCTGCACATGGAGGATGTGTGCTGGAGATCTCAGTCTGTATGAAGACTGAAGAGAGACTCCTGGAAATCAGTCCCGGTGATGACTGGGGAAAATACTGCAGCCTGGCTGGAGACGGCTGGAGGCTGCAGGAAGCAACCACAGTGACTTGTGTTCGCTGGCTGGAGCCAGAGTGTGGAGAATCCACTATGGACACTTAATTGGACTGGAAACCCACGGTATGTGGATGTTATATTTTCCTTTAAGCCAGGAGAGGCTTCATTGTGTTTTGGAAGGGCAGTTTATGTTGGTTACTAATAAACTGCTGCATTTTTGAGAGAGACTGTGTTGCCTGTGTATGCCTAAGCTACCCTGCACCGCTGCAAGCGAGTAAAACCCCCGGGTTGCGGTAAGCAACGTTCACATATGGTGCTAGATAGCGGGCAGCAATCCAGGCAGCACGTCTAGCAACTGCAGAGGTGTTGTTCCTGTGGATCAGCCGGGTCCACGAAGGTTGTTTTTTTTTTTTTTTTTCTGCTGTCTACACACTGCAAGGAAGTGTTGCCTGTGGATTGGCGGTTCCACGAAAACAATTTTCGAAGCTGTCTGCAGTGGATCGGCGGGTCCACGAAAATCGTGTTGGCGCACTCAAGCAGCTGGCGGTGGATCGGTGGGTCCACGAACAGGGACAGCGTACTCCAGCTGCTGGCGGTGAATATGCGGGTCTGCGGGGTTCCGTGCTGCAGTGGCGAGAGACCAGTGACTGGAGGTTCCAGGCAAACCCAGAATTGCGGGGCCCTGTTTGGTGAGCAGTGATACACCACAGGCTGGAGATCCTGGTTGTATGGGCGGTACAACCTGGAAAGGTTAGTGGTAGTCTAACCCCCCCCCTCTTTAGACCACCGGGTATTACCCATTGGAGCGCCCCTCCTGTTTGTTTTCTTGTTTCAGCATGGAGGGCGCACAAATGGATGTTATGGAGGAGCTGTACCAGTTCCTTGTGCGTGGACAGCAGGAGCCGTCAGTGCGCACTGATGTGGCAGCAGTGGACCAGTTGATGAACTCCCTTCTGGGGCCAATACAAACACAGGGTGCCCAGCGAGATAAAGAGGAACTGTGTGAATTCGGGTCTAAAGACACTGCAAGGAAGCCACAGAAACCCCAAAAGGAGGCGGAGTCCCAGAAAGGGGTGGTTAGCCAAAAGGGGACAGAGGCCCGGAAAGCGGTAGTTGCTCAAAAGGGGCGGAGTCAGGTAAAGGGGCGGTTACCCAAACGGGGACAGAGGCCCGGAAAGGGGTGGTTACCCAAAAAGGGGCGGGGTCCCAGAAAACGGTGGTGACACGAAAAGGGGCGGAGCATCCCAAATCCGAAGGTGTAGTGGCACCAATGGACAGTAGCCAAGGACAATGGTGTTCATGCTATTCGTGTCCGGTCTGCGGTACAGACTGCCCGGCTGACGAGAAGTCACGTCTGTGTTCTGTGGAAGTTGATGGCAAATGTGTGACTGGGCTGGTAGACTCGGTGAGCTTGGTGTCCCTGGTGAGGGCCACGCTCGATACCTACCCGATTCTTGGAAGGATGGAAGCCCGCTGCAGACATGGGAACATTGGAGAGTATCCACGGTCCCGAGTGGTCGTTGAGACGGATGGGGTGTTTGGATCCGTTAATGTTGGGGTAGTGCCTGACTTACCGCATCCCATTATAATAGGCCGGGACTTTAATTTTTTTGAGAACTTGTGGTCGATGGCAGAAATGGCCAGCTGCTTGTGTAAAAGCCGGAAAGGCTCAAAGGAAGCCCTATCACAGCGGGAGGCTGAAAGTGTTCCTAGTAGTATGATATTGTGTAATAAGGGGAAGACCGTTAAAAATGGGAGAGCTCCAGACAGGGGGTTCAACACTTGGTTAAGTGGGGGCTTGTTAGTCCAGGACACCAGGGGGAGTGACACTGACTCTAGTAACCTGACGACTGAGTACAGTGAGGTACAGACAGTTGAGAAAGATAAAATCTCCTCTCGACGCCGAAGACGTAATAAGCGCCGAGGGGTAGTGCAATGTATATCGTCTGAGTGGGGAGAGAAGGTTGAGGAAGGCACGTTGACAGTAGCAACCGCTAATGTAGAGTCAGACAGTGAAATCCTGAAAAAGAAAGAGTCAGAAACTGAACAGACACACTGTAACGACAGAAATCAGCAGGGTGAAAGTGCAAAAAAGGAGCCGACCAAAACAGTATTGGTGATGTCCCCTATGATTTCCTGGTGTGAAGCTGATGGTCTGTTGAGTGAAAACACTATAGGAGTAGAAATCCTGGAGGCTGTTGGTGGAGGAAAAATCCACAAAGGTCATGGTGAGCAGACCAGTGATCCACCCAGTGCTGGGGTGAATAATAGTGCAAACGGCACAAAAGCTGTTGTAGACCCCAGAGAATCTGAGGTTGAAGGTATGGAGTGCAAGAAAGCCTCTGAAGTTGCAGAGAATCAAGAGGAAATTGAGGGAGATGCTGCAGAGTCCCAAGAGATGGCTGAAGCTGCAGAAATTGAGAGAACCCTTAAAGTAGGGAAATCTAGCCCAGAAGTCCCATCAGCAGCTGAGAGCTTAACTGAACTTACTGGTAAGACCAAGATGGAGGCCATAAAGATGGACTTGGTACAGAAGATTGAGAATCTTGAGGCCAAAGATGATTAAAAATTCAAAGGCTCTGAGGCTATGGAAAAACCTGAGGAGAATGCAACTCCAAAGGTGGAGCCTGTGATAAGAAAAGAGGATGGATATGGAAGACCCAAGGAACGGTCCGATGGCCTTACAGGTAAAGAAATTCGGCCAGTCTTTACGTGCATGGTAGAAGTCCCTGCAGACTTGAGAAAAGCCTGTGCCAGTGAGGCGGTACATGAAAAATTCAAGACGGCCGTAGGAGCCTATAAAGTGTACTTTGCCCCAGAGTCTTGTCGGTTGCTGGTGTGCTCTGTAAGTGATGTCACAAAGAAGCGGGTGGCTATCCTTAGTGGCATGCACCTACAGTGTCTTCGCACGAAGTGGCTCATCTCTACAAAGATGGAAGAAGACACCAGACGATTGGAGCATATAAAGCGGCTCACCGCAGCGTTTCAGGAAGTGGTGGTTGTGAAGAAACCATTAATTGGGCTTGCAATAAGAGCGCTGAGAAGTAACATTCAGCAAGCCAGGAAGGTTCCAGGTATTACAGCTATTGAAGTGGAAAAAACCAGTGGAACATTCCGAATCTATGGGAAAACTGCAGGAGCAGTGAAGACAGCTCGGAAGTTTTTGGAGTTTGTGGAGGAGGTCACACAAGTGCCCAGAGAACTGGTTAAGAAGCTGATTGGAAGAAATGGAAGAGTCATGCAGGAGATGGTTGACAAGTCCGGTGTGACGAGAGTAAGAATTAATATTCATAATGAAGCCAAGATACTCTGTGAAGTCGGTATGGTTCCATGTGTCATTGTGGGAACAAAGGAGTGTGTTGAAAATGTACGAGTCCTCCTAGAGTACCGCCTGAGTTACCTGGAAGAACTAAGGCAGTTGAACCTAAAAAGGCAGAATATTGCAGAACAACTCCATCAAGTGGGTAAGAGGTGGAGACCGCTTTCAGGCTGGGGCCAGGAGAAGGGTTGCCTCAGTTGGCACAGAAAGTAGGTCCTATAATGAAAGGAACCAAGGTCATGGAAGACCTAACTACACTTTGGGCTATAGCATAGACTCTGAATGGTCCAAGTCCTCTACTCTAAACTCCAAAGGAATGGATGAAGGGAGTGATGTATCTACAGCGAAGGATGGTCTTGAAAGAACACACCAACAGAGCGATGACAACCGAAGACGCCATGGCAGAACAAGCCATAGTATATCTGCAAAAAGAGAATGCAGACGGTCTAGATATAGCAGATCGTCTATCCACTCAGTGCTGAGGTGCCCAGACAGTAGCCCTTCTAGTGGATTAGATAGCTCAGAGTCAGACCAGACAGTAGTTTCATCTGGAAGAGACTTTCGCTACTACACTAGCCGTTGGAGACAGTCATGGAGAGATAGGTCTGAACGGGGGGCGTACCTGACAAGGAGGATCAACAAACCATAGAAAAAGAGTCAGTAACACTACCTTAATGCAAAAAACAGTATTTTATTAAACACTTATATAACAAGCGCAGTTAAAAGATTCAAGGTGTGCTGGTAAGGATACAAAAAATAGTGGAACATGCACACCATTGCTGGCTATAAATATAGTAGGCAAGACAGCCTATAGCTGGGAAAACTGTGTCATGAATAATAATTTATAAAAGAAGCACTCAATGGTTAACCAGTAGAATACATACAGTGCAACGTAATGCAGAGATGTAATTACTGTTAGGCAGAAAGTCAGTAAAAAATCCCTATTATGTAGAGCATATCGCTCACAGGATGTATGAAAGGAGGGAAAAAAAGCCAATTACACTCCTGCCCATGCTGGTAACCAAGAGAGACCTATATTTACACAGGGTTAGAAAGGACACATACCCATAGTAGCCGAGTCAGCAAAAGAGGTGCAGCTTCACAGGGGTCTGTGGAGCTGCACCTCTTTTGCTGACTCGGCTACTATGGGTATGTGTCCTTTCTAACCCTGTGTAAATATAGGTCTCTCTTGGTTACCAGCATGGGCAGGAGTGTAATTGGCTTTTTTTCCCTCCTTTCATACATCCTGTGAGCGATATGCTCTACATAATAGGGATTTTTTACTGACTTTCTGCCTAACAGTAATTACATCTCTGCATTACGTTGCACTGTATGTATTCTACTGGTTAACCATTGAGTGCTTCTTTTATAAATTATTATTCATGACACAGTTTTACCAGCTATAGGCTGTCTTGCCTACTATATTTATAGCCAGCAATGGTGTGCATGTTCCACTATTTTTTGTATCCTTACCAGCACACCTTGAATCTTTTAACTGCGCTTGTTATATAAGTGTTTAATAAAATACTGTTTTTTTGCATTAAGGTAGTGTTACTGACTCTCTTCTATGGTTTGTTGAATATGTATATGGAGTCTCTACCAGGGATTATGTATCCTTTATGTCCTTTATAGGGGTTATGGTGATCAGTTGTGACCACCAAAAATCTCCCCCACATGGTTATGTTCAGATGTTGTTTATACTGACAAGGAGGTTGACTGAGACGAGTCTGGTGACAATGACCGACTTTCTAAGAAGCAAGAAGTAACAAGGCACTCCCAAAGTGTGATGAAAAAGTATATTTATTGTGCTTGAAGAACAGAAGAACAGAAGTTCTTCAAGCACAATAAATATACTTTTTCATCACACTTTGGGAGTGCCTTGTTACTTCTTGTTTTATGGCTTTGGAACCTGAAGTGCACCCCAACATCTTTTGAAAAAATATACACGAGGGAAGTGCCGTTTTCTTCTTCATATCAATGACCGACTTTCTGTCAGGAGCTAAAGCTCAAATTTATCAGAGAGGGCCCTCTCAACTTGTAGGGCAAGGTAACACTAATGCCCTGTCTCAGGGCCCCTGTGGGTTATCAAATGTTCAACCCTACAAGTTTGAACAGAGGGGGGGGATATGTGAGGTAGCGACCACCAATGTTGTGGATGGTCGCAGTAGAGAAGGATCCCCCTGTGATATTGAACTGAAGGTGTGACGGTGGGACTTGTAGTTCCACAGAACTTGGGTTGTAATTAAGGGTTAGGTTCCCTTTAAACTGTGACCAGTGTGATGGACAGAGCTGGAGAATCACATACCTCCACCTGTGGGTGTATCCGGTTGGGTTTTAAGAGACTGTTAGTTTTAGAAACAGGGGGAAGCCTGAGAGTGCTGCACATGGAGGATGTGTGCTGGAGATCTCAGTCTGTATGAAGACTGAAGAGAGACTCCTGGAAATCAGTCCCGGTGATGACTGGGGAAAAATACTGCAGCCTGGCTGGAGAGGGCTGGAGGCTGCAGGTTGCAACCACAGTGACTTGTGTTCGCTGGCTGGAGCCAGAGTGTGGAGAATCCACTATGGACACTTAATTGGACTGGAAGCCCACGGTATGTGGATGTTATATTTTCCTTTAAGCCAGGAGAGGCTTCATTGTGTTTTGGAAGGGCAGTTTATGTTGGTTACTAATAAACTGCTGCATTTTTGAGAGAGACTGTGTTGCCTGTGTATGCCTAAGCTACCCTGCACCGCTGCAAGCGAGTAAAACCCCCGGGTTGCGGTAAGCAACGTTCACACACTATATATACACAAATTGAAATGTTCACAAATTGAGTGTGTGCATATTTCCCTCTCTCTTTCTCTCTCTTTCTCTCTCTCTCTCTCTCTCTCTCTCTCTATATATATATATATATATATATATATATATATATATATATAGGTATATATTCAGCTTCAAAATAGACTTTTCTAATGCCTCCGGCAGTGAATGGACAAGACACACTTTAATAGGCTACAGCGATATAGCTAAATGGCCATATATCATCCTATATCACAATGCCACAAGCTGCATCTTGCTAATCTGTCGTTCATAAATGTTCACAAGATTGAGAGATACCCTGCGTATATCTCCCTTATGGGGTAATTCAACCATTTTCCTTTTTTTGTGCCATTTATACTGGGATAAATGGAGTATAGTAAACCATATTTCATAACTTCCACTGTTTTTCTAGACTATTTAGTCATTCTGTCAGTCTGACAAATGTTCATGTAGACAGAGGCCTTAGTGCTACAGATGATCAAGGTTCTTTTTGGCAAGGTTCTTTTTTACCGTCCATAGAAAAATGGTTTTAGGAATAGATATTTATTGAAAATACATTCTAATTATAATTATTAAAATGGGTTTGTTACTGGACATACTAAAGTCAGCTCATCGAGGGATTACATAAATATGAGTAAAAAACCTCTTGTCTTTGATTTCACAATATGCAAGTCCCTTGATTTGTTACAATTCTCTGAGCTAGAAAATCAGTTGTTTGATGCTGTAAACAATATATTTTACAAGTCTTCCTTTAAGGCCTCTATACTCATAATAGAAAAGTTGCCTATATACTCATAAGAGAATAGTTGCCTATTTTGGTGGCAAAAAAACCAAAACTACCCCTTGTTGTTATGACTAAACAAGTGCTATTTGGACTTCATAGAGGTTGTCCACTACTTGGACAACCCATTCTCAATCCCTGTGCTTCCTCCCAGTGAAATAAAGCCTATACTCACTTTCGTTGGTGTTGCTGTTCCAGCGCTGTCGGCCAAGGTTCCTGCAAGACGTGTAAGTATATGTCACATCATCTCTGCAGGTAATCAGTGCTTGGTTTTATTCTCACCTCCCTTAGAAAAATCCAAACATCTAGGGATAATAAAAGGGCAGTCACAGCTCTTTCTTTCCCTGGATGTCTGATTTTATCCACAGGAAAGGAGTACAAACCAAGCTATGATTGGTCGCAGGGATCCCGTGACATAACAATGTCATGCATTTCTCGGGATAGGCTGTCCTAGCGCTAGCAAGTGTGGTGAGTATAACTGTTCTATTTTTTTGGGGGGGTGGGGACATAGGGGTTGAAAATGTGTTGTCCTAGTAGCGGACAAACCCTTTAAAACAATAGTCACTGCATGCTGGGTTCTCACCATTCAGGAGTTCTGACACAGATTTTGCTAAAAACTTGGTTTGTTTAGAAACACGGTAGAAAGATTTTTTAAAAAAAATTGGAAATATTTACAACAGTGCTTAGTATGTGGCTGTCTATTCTTTTCTTGAAGACAACTTGTCAGCAGGTTTTCTTGCTATAAGCAAAACACATCTATACACCGTGTGCAGAATTATTAGGCAAATAAGTATTTTGATCACATGATAATTTTTATATATGTTGTCCTACTCCAAGCTGTATAGGCTTGAGAGCCAACTACCAATTAAGTAATTCAGGTGATGTGCATCTCTGTAATGAGGAGGGGTGTGGTGTAATGACATCAACACCCTATATAAGGTCTGCTTAGTTATTAGGCAACTTCCTTTCCTTTGGGACAATGGGTCAGAAGAGAGATTTGACGGGTTCTGAAAAGTCCAAAATTGTGTGAGATGTCTTGCAGGGGGATGCAGTAGTCTTGAAGTTGCCAAACCTTTGAAGCGTGATCACCAAACAATCAAGCGTTTCATGGCAAATAACCAACAAGGTCGCAAGAAGCATGTTGGGCAAAAAAGGCGCAAAATAACTGCCCATGAATTGAGGAAAATCAAGCATGAAGCTGCCAAAATGCCATTTGCAACCAATTTGGCCATATCTCAGAGCTGCAATGTTACTGGAGTATCAAAAAGCACAAAGTGTGCCATACTCAGGGACATGGCCAAGGTAAGGAAGGCTAAAAAACGACCACCTTTGAACAAGAAACATAAAATGTCAAGACTGGGCCAAGAAATATCTTTAGACTGATTTTTCAAAGGTTTTATGGACTGATGAAATGAAAGTGACTCTTGATGGGCCAGATGGATGGGCCAGAGGCTGGATCAGTAAAGGGCAGATGGCTCCACTCCGACTCAGATGCCAGCAAGGTGGAGGTGAGGTACTGGTATGGGCTGGGATCATCAAAGATCAACTTGTGGGACCTTTTCGGGTTGAGGATGGAGTGAAGCTCAACTCCCAGACCTACTGCCAGTTTCTGGAAGACAACTTCTTCAAGCAGTGGTACAGGAAGAAGTCGGTATCGTTTAAGAAAAACATGATTTTTCATGTAGGACAATGCTCCATCACATGCATCCAACTACTCCACAGCGTGGATAGCCCGTAAAGGTCTAAAAGATGAAAAAATAATGACATGACCCCCTTGTTCACCCTGTTGTAAACCCCATAGACAACCTGTGGTCCCTCATAAAATGTGAGATCTACAGGGAGTGAAAAGAGTACACCTCTTGGAACAGTGTCTGGGAGGCTGTGGTGGCTGCTGCATGCAATCTTGATCATAAACAGATGAAGAAACTGACAGAATCTATGGACGGTAGTCTGATAAGTGTCATTATAAAGAAAGGTGGCTATATTGGTCACTAATTTTTGGGGGTTTTGTTTTTGCATGTCAGAAATGTTTATTTCTAAATTTTGTGCAGTTATATTGGTTTACCTGGTGAAAATAAACAAGTGAGATGGGAATATATTTGGTTTTTATTAAGTTGCCTAATAATTCTGCACAGTAATAGTTACCTGCAAAAACAGATATCCTCCTAAGATAGCCAAATCTAAAAGAAACCCACTTCAACTTCCAAAAATATTAAGCTTTGATATTTATGAGTCTTTTGGGTTGATTGAGAACATAGTTGTTGATCAATAATAAAAAAATCCTCTAAAATACAACTTGCCTAATAATTCTGCACACATATTAGGTCACTGTAATTCAGATTAAATCAATAACCTCTTTTTGTAATCCTTGTTTCCATTTCAAAGTAATCTTTTATCTAATTTTTAATACAAATGACGTGTACAGGGGCTTGGCTATGCATTTACAGCCCTTCATCCTCTTTCCATCTTTCCCTGCCACTGTCCGAAGCTCTCATACTGACAGGGCACTCTTGTCCATTTGTCCTGCCTCCTTTGCATGAAATCTTGTGCAGCCATCGTCATTGCTGGGTTTTGGCGCATGTGTAATAAAGTTCTGCTGGAGCAGCGAAATGAGGACTATGAATCTGTACATGTACCACTACCTGAAAAGACCGGCTCGGGATGTGACAGGTCTGGCATGAGTTTTTGAATGGAAGAAGCTGGTCACTCAAAAAAGTGTGATCTATCATTCAGGGAGCTTTGCATGACCATGAGCAGGAAAGATGGAAAGAGGACACATAGCTGGAAGTGTAAAGGCAAGTCCCCTAAACTGGTGCCTCATTTGCATAAAGGTTTACTTTGGAATAAAAGTAAAGTTCACAAAAAAAGATGGTATAGATTAAATTGGAAGTATAAAAGAAAATCCAGCTCACGAGTGCAAGTGTCCACCATCTGTTTAGAACTCGGAAAAGGACAAGGACATAGTCTGAAAACAAAAGTGAAAAAAACGTCCAGCTCAATGACCAGGTTCTTCTTTATTCCTTCAATATTCATACATGGGACATTGCATTAATTTCTAATAAACATATGATAGCATCTCCGTGTTTTAGGTGTTTAACCACCCTAAAGGGTACTTTATACGCTGCAATATCGGTACCGATATCGCTAGTGAGCGTTGCCGCCCCCGTCGGTTGTGCGACACGGGCAAATCGCTGCCCGTGGCGCACAACATCGCTAACACCTGTCACATGGATTTACCTTCCCTGCGATGTCGCTCTGGCCGGCGATCCGTCTCCTTTCTAAGGAGGCGGTTCGTGCGACGTCACAGCGACATCACACGGCAGCCGTCCAATAGCAGAGGAGGGGCGGAGATGAGCAGCCGGAACTTGCCGCCCACCTCCTTCCTTTCTCATTGCCGGTTGACGTAGGTAAGGAGATGTTCGTCGTTCCTGCGGTGTCACACATAGCGATGTGTGCTGCCGCAGGAGCAACGAACAACATCGTACCTGCAACAGCAACGATATTAAGGAAATGAACGACGTATCAATGAGCAACGATTTTTTACGTTTTTGCGCTCATTGATCATCACTCATTGGTGTCACACGCTGCGATGTCGCTAACGGCGCCGCATGTGCGTCACTAATGACGTGACCCCGACGATATATCGTTAACGATGTCGCAGCATGTAAAGCACCCTTTAGTCATGATCTAATGGTGGTTACACACCTCACCTGAATTGTGTAGATGCAGATGCTATCATAATGTTTATCAGAAATAATTGCAATGTGCCATATATGAATATTTAAGAAATAGAGAAAATTCTGCTCATTGAGAAGGACATTTTCACTTTTGTGTAACATACAGTTAGGTCCAGAAATATTTGGACAGTGACACAAGTTTTGTTATTTTAGCTGTTTACAAAAACATGTTCAGAAATACAATTATATATATAATATGGGCTGAAAGTGCACACTCCCAGCTGCAATATGAGAGTTTTCACATCCAAATCGGAGAAAGGGTTTAGGAATCATAGCTCTGTAATGCATAGCCTCCTCTTTTTCAAGGGTAGATGTTTTGATTGGAATTCTCTCTATTCTCAGGTGGAAGGCACTCACAGTATTATGCATATATTTCTCAAAACCTCAGAAATGGACCAGTTTTCCATAGCTGCCTTATTTTAATAACCATGAGCAAAGAATTCCCTATGTGAAACAATTTCTCCACATTGCACTTTTGATACAATGTTTTCTGATTGTATCTGAAACAGAGGGGAAGAACAAGATTTTCCTTGATATTTACCCCTTTATAAGATCTACAATGGGTCTGAGTATAAAACAGCATGCAAAAGCTGCACCAAAATGTAATTAAATGAATAAAGGCTTATTTTTTCCTTCTCACATTGCTTTTTACAGCATCATGTAACCTCAGGTCACTACTATCATGCTGTGCATTCTTATAATGCCTTTAGGATGTAAGACCATCTATGTATAATTTATAAGGAACACAAAGTTTAAACCTACCGTATATTAATCATATACATTTATTTACCAAAAATAAAAGTATATAGATACAGTATATATGTGGCACCACAGGGTTCCGTTGCCACAGACATACCTGTACCTGGGGCAGGGAAGTATCTCCACATCAGGTAATCCCACAGACAACACTTCCACTCCATGCTTGGAGGGGGAGACCTACAAGCTGAGCTCAGGTGAAGTCCCCTCCTTAAATCCAGGTCTGGAGGCGGAGTTAGAGAGTGATAGTTGAGAGTTGAGCTCAAGCAAGGAGGTGAGCACACCAAGATGGAGAGGGATGTGCTTAGCCCGTACGAGTAGCTGTGAGAAAGAATCAGGGATCCAGGAGTGAGGCAAAAGAGGAATGACCGGAGGGGTGGAGCCAGACCAATTCATCCCCAAGGAACAGCGCTGACTACCGGATACCAGCGTCCGAGATTGTGAGGAATCTAATCTGCCCAGCGATATAGACTGGAGGCCAGGGAGACTACAGATCTCCTGGTTGCAGCAGCACCTAAAGGCAAAGCCGCGTCACAGAGCTCTAGGACCGCAGTGAGTACAGCAGTGCCCCTTAGAGGAGCTCCCGCCGCCTGCCATACAGGTGAAGAGAGAAGGAGAGGGACAAGGTATAGCTCCAGGCAGCCTAGGACCAAGGAGAGACACAGCGCCGCAAGGAGGCCACACAGCTAACCTGGTGTAGAGATCCTGAACTGTTCCCAGATCACCAAAAAACTGTCACATCAGAAACTGTACCCCTTTTAATAATACCTGCAAGTAAAAACTGGTCAGAATTAATGAAATGGTGTGACATACTTTATATCTCTCATTTGAGGAGCCATAGGCTGCTGCACTAAAGTGACATTTGAAAAGACTGTGAAGAAAAACTGCCATATTTGTGTAAGGCTACAAAAACTGCCCTGGGGATCCCGCTTCATCTACGGGAAGCGTAAACAACTGGCTGCCTAACCATCACCGACGGAGGTCTGACCTGCAGCCCCAGTAACTATACTGGAACCGTAGGTGGTGTCACAAAATACTTTTTTTTTTTTATTTATTTTTTTTATTATTTACTGACTTTCAGCGACCACCAGGGCCACGGGACCGGACACAGGCACCCGTGACATAGTCCCATTAACCAACGCCCAGAATCGAGTACCCCGCATCCCTGGGGCGGGTCAGCTGTTGGCGTCACAAACATGATTTTCTTGCCTGTAACCAACAAATACTGTGTGCCGTGTATTGACTATGTTGAACTGTAATTGGGCCGCCATAACTGCACCACAGCGAGGATGGAGATGCAAGGCGATGCTGATGCCGCTGGAGCAGCTGCAGCAATCGAAGTTGTAGCCCCGATCATGACGCTTGCTCTGCCGTATGTCCCAGGGGCGGTATGGCTACCGCAATATGCTTGGGAACCCAATACCCTAGCTGAATTTAGAGAAAAGATGTGCAATTTCCTGGATATATACTCTATGACTGACAAGCAAGAAGTGTCTGTCTTGCTGGGGCAGCTGACAGGTGCAGCAGAGGTTAAATCCTTGCTGAACACAAATAAAAGGACAATAACCCAGATATTTGCTAATTTAAAAGCTGCTTTTGAAACTCGTACTGTAGCTGACTGAATGAGGCTTTACAACTGCAAAGAAAGACCGCAGGATAGCATACGGGATTATGCATTGAACCTTCAGGAGGCGCTGCGGGCTGTAAAGCAGATAGACCCTGATAGCGTGTGGGAGGAAGATAAAATGTTAATTGAACAGTTTAGGAGAGGCTGCATTTACCAATCCATTAAACACAGCTGAGTCTATGGGTCATAGAGCATACGAGTCTAGACTTTATAACCCTGAAAACTGGACCATTAGAGCACTGCGAGTCCCTGTGGTTACAGACCCCGCACCTCAGCCACGGCAAGCCATCACCTCTCCCTCAGAGGTGGCGCCCCTTTCCTTAAATCCAGCAGAAATCAGTGGACAGACTGTGATGACCTGCGCTCCCAGGTACAGCAGCTGACAAAAGATGTGGCCATGCTCCTAAAGGCCATGCAACTTAAGCAGAGACCGCAGTCGTCGGAGAGGATCCAGTTGGCTGACAACCCCAAGGACGTCCCGTGGATGCAAGGAAGGAGGAACCTGTTGCCCAGATGAAGACCCAACGACCCCTATGACTCATCAGGACAGCCTATCTGCCGCCATTGCAATGAATTGGGCCACTTTGCCAGGTCATATTCTTTAAACCAGAAACCCCTGGGGCAGTGGGCTGATCCTCAGGAATAAAACGACCAGGCCCATTGAACTGGTGCAATAGATATGTGGGAGGACGGCCATTCCTATCTATCGTGTTAGATGGCATTCCCACACTTGCTCTATTGGACACTGGCTTGCAGGTGACGACGATCCCGCAGATCGTTTACAAAAGATTTGGGGCCGATTCTGAGCTCTCTCGCCCAGACCCAGACCTTACTATATATGCTGTTAATGGACAGCCGGTATCATAAGTAGGGTTCAAGGAGGTAACGATAAAGGTGGGGAGGAAGGAGCTAAAGGGCCAGGGACTTATTGTGGTGGATACTGATTGTCATGAAAGAAATCCAACAATGATACTAATGTTATAGAAAATTGTCTAGGGGAAGTTCTTTTTGCAGAAACTGCCAGCACCAGGCAGCAGAGGGTCCTACAGAAAGATATCAAGGCCCTTCTGCAGAGACAACAGGTAGCGTTGTCTGGTGGGGAGAACGGCGCTTTACGGGTAAGTGACCCATTCCCCATTTTGTTACCCCCAAGAAGTGAATTGATGATTTGGTGTCGGGCAGCGATAAGCCTCAAAGAGAAGGATTACCAGGCAATGGTGGAGCCCATGTACTCAGATAATAGGCCCACAGTCCTGACAGCAAGGGGAGTGGTTGATGTACGTAACAGGAGGGTACCTGTACGAGCTTTAAACTGTGGAGAAGAAGAGATTAAGCTACCTAGATGTGCTACTGTTGCCAAGTTGTTCACTGTCAACAACAACTCAATCCAGGCAGTGGAACCCTTGACCCTGTCCGACCAGTAGACCACAGGACTGGTAGTGGTCAAAAAACAAAACTTTCCTATATAAACAGTACTCACAGTTTGCAGCAGGAGGACTGCATTTCTCCGTTTTACTGTTTTTTGTAATTTTTATTTTTTGAACTTTGTACTGTTCTTTATTGTTGCTAATGTTTTATAAGTGTGTGTTTTCTGTCCAGGAGTACTGGATTTAACTCGGGGGGATGTGGCACCCCAGGGTTCGGTTTGCCACAGGTATACCTGTACCTGGGGCAGGGAAAGATCTCCACATCAGGTAATCCCACAAACAACACTTCCACTCCAAGCCTGGAGGGGCGGCCCTACAAGCTGAGCTCAGGTGAATTCCCCTCTTTAAATCCAGGTCTGGAGATGGAGTTAGAGAGTGACAGTTAAGAGTTGAGCTTGAGCCAGGAGGTGAGCACACCAAGATGGAGAGGGCTGTGCTTAGCCCATACGAGTAGCTGTGAGATAGACTGAGGGATCCAGGAGTGAGGCAAAAGAGGAATGACCGGAGGGGTGGAGCCAGACCAGTTCATCCCCAAGGAACAGCGCTGACTATCGGACACCGGCGTCCGAGATTATGAGAGATCTAATCTGCCCAGCAATAAAGACCAGAGGCCAGGGAGACTACAGATCTCCTGGCTGCAGCAGCACCTGAAGGCAAAGCCGCTTCACAGAGCTTAGGGACCGCAGTGAGTACAGCAGTGCCCTTTAGAGAAGCTCCCGCCACCTGCCATACAGGTGAAGACAGTGAGAGAGGGACAAGGTATAGCTACAGGCAGCCTAGAACCAAGGAGAGACACAGCGCAGCAGGGAGGCCACACAACTGACCTGGTGCAGAGATCCTGAACTGTTCCTAAATCACCAAAAACTGTCACATCAGAAACTGTACCCCTTTTAATAACACCTGCAAGTAAAACCTGGTCAGAATTAATGAATTGGTGTGACATACTTTATTTCTCTCATATGAGGAGCCATAGGCTGCTGCACTAAAGTGACAGTTGAAAAGGCTGTGAAGAAAAACTGGCATATTTGTGTAAAGACTACTAAAACTGCCCTGGGGATCCCGCTTCACCTACGGATAGGGTAAACAACTGGCTGACTAACCATCACCCCGGATATAACTATACTGGAACCATAGGCGACATCAAGAAAAACTTTTATCTATTTTTTTTATTATTTACTGACTTTCAGTGACTACCAGTGCCCCAGGACCCTGGCACAGGCCCCCGTGACATAATCCTATTAACCAACGTCCGGAACCGAGTACCCCGCGGCCCTGGGGCGGGTCATATACCAGATACTGATGATCATTACATTTTACAAATTTATATCTAGATAACCTTTTTAATACATCTAAAAAAGTTGACTGATACACTATCAGGAACAACATACACTATATCCATAAAATGAAATTTGCAGTAAAAACATTTAAAAAAGCATCAATCAACATTGTGACCCAAAAACTAAAAAAATAAATTCAAAATGAGCATATACCCTGTAGTGAGAAAGAAAATATTAATAGTATATAACAAAATAGTAAATAATATAGGGTACTAAGTAGTGATGGGCGCGTGTGCTCGGCACTCGATGGAGAATCTGGCTGCTCAAGGCACTTGATACTCAATCGAGTATCCTGGTACTTGGGCGCCATGTTCGAGTCCCCACCCCTCATGTTTTGTGTCTGATTTTCAGCCATTTTACATGTGGGGATTGCCTGCCAATCAGAGTAATGCTGTAGCTATGCTAGCTACTGTCATTACTGTGATCGGCCGGTTGGATTGTATCATATGGTCTATATAAGGGATGGTGATGCCATGCTCGTCGGCACACTGTACCCATAAATAGTTTAGGGAGAGTTTCTGCTGGAGAAGGGACAATGTGTTATAGTGTAAAAAAACCTGCTGTTACAACATTATACCATTAAACCAACAGTCATTTTTGGGGCTAGTTAAATTTAGTGCTGCAGCAGAAGGAATAGTGTATTTGAGGCACATAGGCAGGTATTTTAGCCTTACAAACCTTACTGTTGCTACTTAAAAAATATACTGTATTCTACAATACTGCTCTTATCCTTATTTATCGTAGGGCAAACTGCTGGAGAGGGGAAAGTATATTAGAGGCATGTAAGCAGGGATTCTAGCCTAACAGACCATGCTGCTGCTATGTAAAAAATCTATTCTATTCTATAATAAAATCGCTCTTATCTGCATTTAAGGCCCAGTCACACTAAACAACTTACCAGCGATCCCAACAATGATACAACCTGATAGGGATCGCTGGTAAGTTGATAGGAGGTCGCTGGTGAGATGTCACACTAAGCGACGCTTCAGCGATCCCACCAGCAACCTGACCTGGCAGGGATCACTGGAGCGTCGCTACACGTGGAAGCATGCTGCACTTGGTAACTAAGGTAAATATCGGGTAACCAACCCGATATTTACCTTGGTTACCAGCGCACACCGCTTAGCGCTGGCTCCCTGCACACCTAGCCACAGTACACATCGGGTTAATTACCTGATGTGTACTCTGCTACGTGTGTAAGCAGCAGGGAGCTGGCTTCTGCGAACGCTGGTAACCACGGTAAACATCGGGTAACCAAGAAGCCCTTCCCTTGGTTACACGATATTTACTTTCGTTACCAGCGTCCGCCGCTCTCACACTCCCTGTTACCCGCACTCCTAGCCACAGTACACATCAGGTTAATTACCCGATGTGTACTCCGGCTACGTGTGCAGAGAGCAGGGAGCCGGCACTGACAGCTGAGAGTGGCAGACGCTGGTAATGAAGGTAAATATCGGGTAACCAAGGTATGGGCTTCTTGGTTACCCGATGTTTACCGTGGTTATCAGTGTCCGCAGAAGCCGGCTCCTGCTGTCTGCACATTTAGTTGTTGCTCTGTCGCTGTCACACACAGCGATCTGTGCTTCACAGCGGGAGAGCAACAACTAAAAAATAGTCCAGAACATTCAGCAACAACCAACGACTTCACAGCAGGGGCCAGGTTGTTGCTGGATGTCACACTAAGTAACATCGCTAGCAAGTTGTGCCTCAGCAGCGATGTTGCTAGCGATGTTGTTTAGTGTGACGGTACCTTTAGGGTAGGGCAAGCTTCTGGAAAGTGTAATAAAGGCATGTAGGCAGGAATTCCAGCCTTACAGACCTTGCTGCTGCTTTGTAGAAAAAAAAATATTCTACTGTATTTTCTAATAATACTGCCCTTACCTTCTATTAGTCTAGGGCCAGCTGCTGAAGAAGAGAAAGTGTATTATAGGCATATAGGCAGGAATTCTAGCCTTACAGACCTTGCTTTTGTCATGTAAAAAATATATCTTATTCTTTACCAAAACTTCTCTTAGTTGCAATTACGAGAATGATAGAATAATACTACTGTTAGTAGCTACGTAGAAAATCTATTCTAGCGTAATAATGCTCTTATCTGCATTAGGTGTAGGGCAAGCTGCTGAAGAAGGGATGTATGAAAATGATACTCTGTTCTATAATAATACCACCATTATCTGCATTTAGTGTAGGGCAAGCTGCTGGTGAATGTATAGTATGTTAGTGGCATGTAGGCTGGGATTCTAACCTTACAGTCCTTGCTACTGCAATCTAAAACCAAAAGTACTTTTCAGGCCTACATCTATTGTATTCCCTATTAATACCACTGTTAGTTGTATTCAGTGTAGTGATAGGGGAGCATCACATGAGGTGCTCCAATTCTGGCTCTTTGCCTCGTTTTTTCCCGATACCGTGGTGCAATCGCAATCAGGGTAGTGGTGTTTGGGGTTAATGTCAGCTGTGAATTTTGGAAAAACACAGCTGACATCAAGCCCTGGTGCTAGTAACAGAGAGATGTCTATCAGACACCCCTATTACTATAGTAATAAAAAAGAAAAACACACACAAAAATACTTTTCTGAAATCATCCCTCCCTTATATTTCCCTCATTCATCAATTTAGTAGATAAATCCTCGCCCCATAACAGTGTGTCATGACCACATTTTTTGCTTAAAATTTTATTTTCCTATTTTCCTCGTCTAAAACCAGGGTGCGTCTTATAGTTCGAAAAATACAGTAAATTACAGGTCTACATGGGTTGTACCTGATATTACAGCTAAGCTGTATTGACGTGTGTGGTGCTGTGTTGTAATACAGCATTCAACCGTTAGATGTGGCGCTGTTTTGAGGAAAAAACAATCCTGTAACTATATCAACAAGAATAATCATGATGATTATTTTTATTTATACTGATAACAGTATAGGATTGCGTTCTTCTAAAAGCAGTGCCAAGTGTTATTACTCTTATTTTTTTTTCCTACAGTATTAAGATGCCCTGGTTACACATCCGTGGACATTTCACATATTTATCTCTGAAAAATCTGTAATTTCTTCTTCAAACAGACAGCAACCGGTAAAAGCTTGCAAGTGTTCTTGCTGCTTTTGTGATATGTAGCTTTTGGGCAGCATTACCGATAAAGCAATACTGGACATAGATGACATTTGATGCTCTCCTTATCTAAGACAGTCCTAACAAGCACTGTGTAGGTCTAACAAGCTATGAACCTATTAATATGTCAAGTGCATTTATTTCCTAGGTATTCCTCTGCACGCTGAGCTGAACAACTTCTTTAGGATTGACATTTGGAAAGGAAATAACTAAAGTCCAAGAACACAACTGCAAATAGTACAAAGGCAACTAACACAAGTGATTGCTTACTCAGAGAACTGAAGAATCTATTCAAATTAGGAATAAACTCCTTTTCAGTCTTACAGTTCAATTCATTTATTCTATCAAGGTGATACTAGGATTCTAAACTGGGAAAATCTGTTATTAACCCCTTCACCCCCGGCCACTAAAACACCCTAATGATCGGGCCATTTTTTTGCAATTCTGACCAGTGTCATTTTGACAGGTTATAACTCTAGAACGCTTCAACGGACCCTGGCAATTCTGACATTGTTTTTTCGTGACATATTGTACTTCATGACAGTGGTAAATTTAGGCTGATATTTTTTGCGTTTTTTGTGAAAATTTCGGAAATTTTGTGAAATTTTGCAATTTTCAAACTTTGAAAATTTATGCTTATAAATCTGAGAGATACAATACAGACCAAAAGTTTGAACACACCTTCTCATTCAAAGAGTTTTCTTTATTTTCAGGACTCTGAAAATTGTAGATTCACATTCAAGGCATCAAAACTATGAATTAAAACATGTGGAATGAAATACTTAAAAAAGTGTGAAACAACTGAAAATATGTCTTCTATTCTAGGTTCTTCAAAGTAGCCACCTTTTGCTTTGATTACTGCTTTGCGAGGTAGTCACCGGAAATTGTTTTCCAACAGTCTTGAAGGAGTTCACAGAGATGCTTAGCACTTGTGGGCCCTTTTGCCTTCACTTTGCGGTCCAGCTCACCCCAAACCATCTCGATTGGGTTCAGGTCTGGTGACTGTGGAGACCAGGTCAACTGGCGTAGCACCCCATCACTCTCCTTCTTAGTCAAATAGCCCTTACACAGCCTGGAGATGTGTTTGGGGTCATTGTCCTGTTGAAAAATAAATGATGGTCCAACTAAACGCAAACTGGATAGAATAGCACGCCACTGCAAGATGCTGTGTTAGGCATGCCGGTTCTGTATGCCTTCAATTTTGAATAAATCCCCAACAGTGTCACCAGCAAAGCACACCCACACCATCACACCTCTTCCTCCATGCTTCACGGTGGGAGCCAGGCATGTAGAGTCCTTCCATTCATCTTTTCTACAAAGACACGGTGGTTGGATCCAAAGATCTCAAATTTGGACTCATCAGACCAAAGCACAGATTTCCACTGGTCTAATGTCCATTACTTGTGTTCTTTAGCCTAAACAACTCTCTTCTGTTTGTTGCTTGTCCTTAACAGTGGTTTCCTAGCAGCTATTTTACCATGAAGGCCTGCTTCCCAAAGTCTCCTCTTAACTGTTGTTGTAGAGATGACAAGGTGTGTCCAAACTTTTGGTCTGTACTGTATGTCACACAAAATAGTTAAATAACATTTTCCACATGTCTACATCAGCGTAATTTTCAAAACAATTTTTTTTTCGGTAGGAAGTTAGAAGGGGTCAAAGTTCATCAGCAATTTCTCATTTTTCCAACAAAATTTACAAAATAATTTTTTTAGGGACCACATCACATTTGAAGTGACTTTGAGAGGCCGAGGTGACAGAAAATACCCAAACATGACCCTATTGTAAAACTGCACCCCTCACACTGCTCAAAACCACATCTAAGAAGTTTATTAACCCTTTAGGTGCTTCACATGAACCAAAGCCATGTGGAAGGAAAAAATGAAAATTTTACTTTTTAACACAAAAATGTTAATTTAGCCATAAAATTTTCATTTTCACAAGGGAGAAAAGAGAAAATGCACCACACAATTTATTGTGCATTTTCCCCTGAGTATGCTGATATCCAATATGTGGTAAAAATCAATTGTTTGGACGCACGGCTGAGGTCGGAAGGGAAGGAGCGCCATTAGAATTTTTGAACGTAAAATAAGCTGCACTCAGAACCGGACGCCATGTCAGGTTTGAAGACCCCCTGAGGTGCCTAAACAATGGAGTTCCCCCACAAGTGACCCGATTTTGGAAACTAAAGCCCTCATATAATTTTTCTAGATGTTTTGTGAGCATTTTGAACCCCTGGGGGCTTCACATAAGTTTATAATGTTGAGCCATGAAAATAAAAAAAAAAAAACTTTTTTACCACAAAACTGTTGCTTCAACTAGGTAGCTTTTTTTCACAAGGGTATCAGGAAAAAATGCACCATAAAATTTATAGTGCATTTTTTCCTGAGTACGACAATACCTCATATGTGGTGGAAAGTAATTGTTTGGGCACATGGCGGGGCTCAGAAGAGAAGGAGCGCCATTTGACAGCAAAATTGGTTGGAATCATTAGCTGACGTAATGTTACATTTAGAGATCCCCTGAGGTGCCTAAACAATGGAGCTCCCCCACAAGTGACCCCATTTTGGAAACTAGACCCCTCAAGGAATTTATCTAGATTTTTAGGGAGCCCCAAGGGACTCCACAGAAGTTGATAATGTTGAGCCATGAATACAATTTTTTTTTTTTTACCACAAAACTGTTACTTGAATCGAGTAGCCTTTATTTCACACGGGTATCAGGAAAAAATGAACCATAAAACGAATTGTGCAATTTCTTCTGAGTACGCAGATACCTTATATGAGGTGGAAAGTAATTGTTTGGGTGCATGGCGGGGTTCAAAAGAGAAGGAGCACCATTTGACAGCAAAATTGGTTAGAATCATTAGCGGACGCTATGTCCCGTTTGGAGACCCCCTATGGTGCCTAAACAGTGGAATTCCCCCACAAATGACCCCATTTTAGAACTAGACCGCTCAAGGAATTTATCTAGATGTTTGGTGAGCCCCTTTGTACCCCCAGGGGCTTCACAGAAGTTGATAACGTTGAACTGTGAAAATTATTTTTTTTTTTTTACCTTTTTAAAAAGGTACCAGGAAAAATTGCACCATAAAATGTATAGTGCAATTTTTCCCGAGTACGCAGATACCTCATATGTGTTGTAAAGTAATTGTTTGGGCGCACGGCAGGGCTCAGAAGAGAAGGAACACCATTTGATTTTTCAAACGCAGTGCACTGATCGGCCGCTGCAGGACGCACGGTCGGATGAGATACAAAAAGCGTCGGACATATGGAAAAAAAAAAGTCACGACAAAAATTGAGCAGGGATGCCGATCCGTTATGGGCATCACTGATCAGCGCTCGGTGGGACGCACGGACGGATGCGATACAAAAAGCATCGGGGATATGGAAAAAAAAACAAGTCCCCCTGAAAATTGACCACGGATACAGATCCGTTATCTGCATCCCTTATCATCGCTCGGCGGGATGCACGGACGAACGTGATACAAAAAGCGTCGGGGATACGGAAAAAAAAAAGTCCCGCCGAAAATTGACTACGGATGCAGATCCGTTATCTGCATCCCTGATCAGCGCTCGGCAGGATGCACGGACGGATGCGATACAAAAAGCGTCGGGGATACGGAAAAAAAAAGTCACGCCAAAAATTGAGCAGGGATTCCGATCCGTTATGGGCATCACTGATCAGCGCTCGGCGGGACGCACGGACCGTTGCGATACACAAAGCATCGGGGATATGGAAAGAAAAAAAAGTCCCGTCGAAAATTGACCATGGATGCAGATCCGTTATATGCATCCCTAATCAGCGCTCGGCGGGACGCACGGTCAGATGAGATACAAAAAGTGTCGGGCATACGGAAAAAAAAAAGTCACCCCAAAAATTGAGCAGGGATGCTGATCCGTTATGGGCATCACTGATCAGCGCTCGGCGGGACGCACGGACGGATGCGATACAAAAAGCATCGGGGATATGGAAAAAAAAAGAAGTCCCCCTGAAAATTGACCACGGATACAGAACCGTTATCTGCATCCCTTATCATCGCTCGGCGGGATGCACGGACGAACGTGATACAAAAAGCATCGGGGATACAGAAAAAAAAGTCCCGCCGAAAATTGACTATGGATGCAGATACATTATTTGCATCCCTGATCATCGCTCGGCAGGTCGCACAGACGGATGAGGTGTAAAAATGGACAGGGGATACAGAAAAAAAAAAGTTATACTCACAGAACCCAGAGGATTAGCAGGAGGATCACTGACCAGAGGAACTGCAGGAGGAACAGAAGGCAGCGAGATGGACAGCTTTACAGGAGCAGCAGGCAGGAGGTTGGACAGCTTATCAGAAGACCCAGGAAGGACCCAGCGATGGAGACAGATGTGATCGGGCCAGTGAAGACCTCGGACGACCCGGTGAAGACAGGTAAGAGGACATCAGAGGGAGAGCAGATAGGGAGGGGGTGGGGGAGACCGGAGAAGCAGCTGCAGAAGCAAGGAAGCAGAATAGAGATTACGGGGAAGGCAGGCAGATCGCGGGGGAGCAGATCGGGATGTCGGGGAGCAGATCTGGGCATGGGGGGGCAATTCGTGGATGGGAGCACGGGCAGGGGCCATCACGGGAGCGCGCAGGGGATATTGCGGGAGCGCAATACTTACAGTTGGAGCAGGAGCGGCGGCAGCAGCAGCGGCAACGGCAGCAGCATTGGCGTGGTACTACAAGTACCAGCAAGTGCACCATGCAGACATGCAGGGGGAGGGCTCCCCAGACCAACACAAGCCAGGGGAGGGCGGCCGGCCACCTCCAGATCAGACCACCCCACTGCAAACTGATTGGAGCGATTGCGCATCATAGCACGATCGTTCCAATCAGTGCTGCAGGGGCTGAAGGGCGCCATGTTTGAGCTCCAGCTATGATCTGCTGCAGCTGCTGCAGCCCATTATAGCAAGATCTGACAGTATCGCACTGATTCAGGCATTGTTTTAGCCGAAATCAGTGCGAACGATGTGGTTGGCGGTTCAGATTTGAACAGCAAATCACAACGATCGTCGATGGGGGGTGGCAATGCCACCCCCCCTGGGGTCAAGCAAAGGTCCCCTGCTGTAAGAAACAGCAGGGGAAATCATTTGAAAGCCATTGGTATGGCTACGGCAATCAAACGAATTTTAGGCAGTAAAGTTACGTCCCTGGTCGTTAAGTCGCGTAAAAATAGGACATAACTTTACTGCCCGCGATCGTGAAGGGGTTAATCTTGATCCCTTTTTACAAATGTATATATGATATATATGGATTATCTCAGCAAAGAAGTTCTGTTTGAGTTCAGCTCATGAAAAATGGGAGCAAAAGCAAAAATGTTGTCTTTATATTTTTGTTCAGTATATATATATATATATATATATATATATATATATATATATATAAATATAAATGCAACGCCAATCCAACATGCCACATAACATAGAATGTGAACATTTGCCCACATAAGACTATTACGAAAACGAACTGTAGTCAGGTGGAGACCCCGATGAGGATGACGAGCAGCAGATGAGCTTCCCTGAGACGGTTTCTGACAGTTTGTGCAGGAATTCTTTGGTTATGCAAACTCTCCACTCTGAGTATCTTGCAGCAACTGTGGCAGCAGCGAGCCCTGGTGCACTATGTCATGACGCATAACCTTGGACAACGTAATACGTATGTGGGGCAAATCACAATTGTAGAGTGGGCTCAGAAGAATGACCTCTGCACCCTCCTGCACAGTTTTGAAATGGCTACAAAGATGGTTAGGGCTGACGATGCCGTCATCAGCATCACTATTCCACTCTACATGTTGAAGCACACTGAATAGTCTGCGGGAGGAGGTTGGGGTCCCAGAGGAAGAGGAGGAAGCATAGGTCCATGATGAATGGATACCATTTCATCCTAGGCCGGACAGTCATCGCACAGGTGGGTGTCTCTTGAGGGTAGAGTTCATCAATCGAGGTGGGCTCTTGGTAACAGACAAAGTGGTAGTGAAGGTGAAAGAGCAGAGGAACAAATGGAGGAGATAGAGGTGATGGGCACAGAAAACTCCAGAGACAAAGAAGATATTGATCTCGTGTCTTTTGTCTGTGGTTGGTGGTAACGGAAGGAGGAGGCAAACTTGAGTGTTACCTCACCACCAGCACATAATGAACTTGGGTGGCATGAAAGCATCCAAAACATGAGCACCTTCTTGCTTCACTATTTGCAACATGATGTCCGTATCGTTACTATTAAAATTAATGCTGACTAACTGGGTTGCCAATCTGTTTCTGTTAGATCCATGGTACACAAGTCAATTTAGCAAGATGCTTTCACCTCTGGAAAGGGACGCGCTGATGCAGGAGTATCGAAACAATCTTGTAGACCATCTTAACAGTACTTTTCCACAAGACAGCTGTGAGACATACAATGTGAATCGCAGTTCTAGAATTGCAACCAACGTTGCATTATCAACGCAGAACCATTACCAGCAGCAATTCAAGTGCCAGAACCAATTTCGGTGATTTGTGGCATTTTTTACACCATTGCATGTACTGGCAGAACAGAGTAAAAGTCTGACACATAGTGAATGACTGGAGAGGATGGTGCAGGAGTATCTAGAGCTCAACATAAATGCCATGAAGGGAATTTGACTCGTTTTCAATTTGGTCTTCAAAAATGGAGATGTGGCCTGAGCTCACCAGTCACGCTTTGGAAGTTTTGGCCTTCCTGGCAGCCAGTGTTCTCTCAGAACATGTCTTCAGCTCTGCTGGCAGAGTATTGACTGATAGACACACCTGGCTGTCCCATCAAAGCATAGACCACCTAACGTTCATAAAGATGAACAAGTGATGGATGTCCAGTGACTTTGCCACCCCAGTTCCAGGCTGTGCAAACTAGGTGATGGTGTACTGCCAGGCTTCTGTGAGCAAGAGGCCTACTCCTGTCTGTCATGCATATCTTGAGTACCATTTAAATGCCAGACCACATCCAATGTGTTGCATGGACCGTACCTCCCTTCTTTTTTAAAGCTCTATGGGGAGGGGGGCAATTGATGCTACTGTACCACTGTGTTCCTGGAAGGATTTTTAATGTCGAACCTCCAAAATAGGTGTGAAACTTATATCTTGTGGGTTGTGCCAGGCTTCTGAGACCAAAAAAGTCCGTGGAGCCTCTGTTAGGAGTCTCAACACAGAAACCAGCCAGATATCCCTCCGGGAAGGACCCAGCCAAGGGGTGGCTCTTTTTAGGAGACCACCATAACCACCATATTAAGTGGCCCTTTTAGTCAATATCCAACTTTTTAACAAGTTTAAAGATATGACAAGGGAAATATCAAGGTCAGGTATCCATCCACAGACAGCTGTTTCGGGGTATTGGCCCTCATCAGTGTGGAGTAGGATTCTGGCCAGGTGGGAGCAATGCCTAATAGACCAACAAGACAAAACAATCCCTGATCTCAGGGAGACCAGCCAGAGAAAACACTGCCGGCAGCCAGCGAGGGCGCTCAAGACAATGAAATCCTAGGTACATTGCCTCCTGGGAAATATGCAAATCAAAAAAGTCCAAGGAGCCCTTGTTAAGAGTCTCGACACAGAAACCAGCCAAATATCCCTCCAGGAAGGACCCAGCCAAGGGGTGGCTCTTTTTAAAAGACCACCATAATGGATGGATACCTGGCCTTGGTATTTCCCTTGTCATATCTTTAAACTTGTCAAAAAGTTGGATATTGACTAAAAAGGCCACTTAATATGGTGGTTATGGTGGTCTCCTAAAAAGAGCCACCCCTCGGCTGGGTCCTTCCTTCCCAGGGGGCAATATACCTAGGAGTTCACTGTCTTGAGCGCCCTCGCTGGCTGCTGGTAGTGTTTTCTCTGGCTGGTCTCCCCGCGATCAGTGATTGTTTTGTCTTGTTAGGCTTCTGAGACCAAAAGACCTACACTTGTCAATGTAACATGTCTTCTTTTTTTTAATTCGAATGCCAGCCCACAGGCCTGTGTGTTGAATGGACCGTACCTCCCTGCTCTTTTAAATCCCTATAGGGAGGGGGGCAATTGATGCTACTATACGGCTGTGTCCCTGGAAGGATTTTTAATGTCGAAACTCCAAAATGGACATGAAACGTATGTCTTGTGGGTAGTGCCAGGCTTCTGTGACCAAGAGGCCTACAAATGTCATTGTAGCATGCCTCCCTTTTTCTAATTTGAATGTGTAGACTACTACATAAGTCTCCAAGTTGTGTATTGTCAGCCCTACACCTGTCTCTCATACACCACTATATTTCTTCTGTCAATAGCTTAGGAAGCTAATGGTATGCTAAAACAGTGGTGCTGCATTGTAAACCGTATTTTTGCTGTTTTGGAAGCTTTTCAATCCCCCTAACAGTGTTTTCTGTGCCTTACGTTTGGCCTCCCATTGAATACAATGGGGTTCGGAAAGGTTCGATAAAGGTTCGAAGTTTGGTTCGATAAAGTTTCGGTGAACGTACCATTTGTTCAGTTCAGTAAACTGAACCATGAGGAAGGGGGGGTTCTCTCATCTCTAATTACAATAAGTTTCTGGGAGAAACATATTTTCTGAAACAATTTATCCAGGAAACATTTATTCATTAAACCAATTGACTAAATTCCTATATGACGTAGTTAGCCACACCAGATGACATACCACCCTAGGATGTTTAATTGTATGCACTCAGAGCCTCAATGGAGGTTATTTAGCCACCATTAATTGTTGATGAAAGCTATTCCAGAGACTGTGGAGAGCTCCTTGACTTGTGAACCCATATCAAAGTCAATAAGCCAGTATATACAGTACAGACCAAACGTTTGGACACACCTTCTCATCTCTAGAACAACTATTAAGAGAAGACTTTGTGCTAAAGACAGACAACAAGCAGTAGAGACTTGTTTGGGCTAAAGAACACAAGGAATGGACATTAGACCAGTGGAAATCTGTGCTTTGCTCTAATGAGTCCAAATTTGAGTTCTTTGGATCCAACCACCATGTCTTTGTAGAAAAGGTGAACAGATAAACTCTACATGCCTGGTTCCCACCGTGAAGCATGGAGTTGGAGATGTGATGTGTGGGGGTGCTTTTCTGGTGATACTGTTGGGGATTTATTCAAAACTGAAGACATACTGAACCAGCATGGCTACCACAGCATCTTGCAGCGGCATGCTATTCCATCCGGTTTGCGTTTAGTTGGACCATCATTTATTTTTCAACAGGACAATGACCCCAAACACATCTCCAGGCTGTGTAAGGGCTATTTGACGAAGAAGGAGAGTGATGGGGTGCTACACCAGATAACCTGGCCTCCACAGTCACAAGACCTGAACCCAATCAAGATGGTTTGGGATGAGCTGGACCGTAGAGTGAAGGCAAAAGGGCCAACAAGTGCTAAGCATCTCTGGGAACTTCTTCAAGACTGTTGGAAAACCATTTCTGGTGACTACCTCTTGAAGCTCATCAAGAGAATGCCAAGAGTGTACAAAGCAGTAATCAAAGCAAAAGGTAGCTACTTTGAAGAACCTAGAATATAAGGCATATTTTCAGTTGTTTCAAACTTTTTTAAGTATTTCATTCCACATGTGTTAATTCATAGTTTTGATGCCTTCAATGTGAATCTACAATTTTTAGAGTCATGAAAATAAAGAAAACTCTTTGAATGAGGAGGTATGTCCAAACTTTTGGTCTGTACTGTATACCCAGTGCAGAATATGTCGTTAAGGGGTAAAACTACAATGCAGAACATAGAAAAAAGGGGGTTCCATAATGTTAATATCTAATAGAAATAAGTAATATGCCATATAAAATTCTTTTAAGCATGTTTAACAATTGTAAAGGCAACATGCTGTTATATTGGCTATTTTAATGGAACTATTGGTTGGTTGTTAAGTAAGTGGTTTTGCGTCTGGCCACCTCTGTTTTACTAATCCTAACTTTTTACAAAATCTGTAACCTTTACTAAATCATCCAGGGGGATGTTTTCATGTCTGTGGGATCTTTTTTCCGCCTCACCCCTTTTTTCTGGTAATTTATGTTCACTTGAATTATAAATCACTTGCCATTTTTCTGGCTGTTTTTATGTGGACTTTTTTCAAATTAAAAAGCAGCTTAAAAGAACTTTATATGGCATATTACTTATTTCTATTAGATATTAACATTATGAAACCCCCTTTTTTCTATGTTCTGCATTCAATTAACCATGTGGGGCTAATGTAACCTAATTACTATGAGATCTAGTTTTCTTGGTGTTTTTTCTTAAGGGGTAAACTAGTTGCAACAACTGTATCCATATAGAATTTTACTGTTGCTTCAGCTTTTATATAGCAATATTAAAATACAGCTACCCTGATGATTTACAAATTGAATCTAGCATAATACAAACTCTACAATGCATTATTTTGAAGCTTTTCCTTTCCACAAAAGCAACTGTATGCATGTGTACAACAGTACAAGGTGAGCTGATTCACACTTCTGCGTGGCACTCAATATCTATAAAACATGTCTTTCTCCTTTAGATATGATTAGTTTTATTAATGTTCATGCTGGTAACATTAACTACAATTTGTAATAGTTGTTTTTTTTTTTATTTCTACAAATCATTTGACATTAGTCAATAGTCATATAAATTCTAATCTAGAACAAATCAATTCACTCATCTCAACTTCGGAGGAGGTAAAGAATTTTTTTCATCATAGAACAATCTATAATAATTAAGAATATTACATATGTGAAGAGAGATGTCTAGTTGCTTAAGCATTGAATATGTGGAGGGGGGTTTATTGAGACAGATATACATTAATATTGTATTTTCAGTTTAATTCAATTGTAAAATATGATCTCCTTAATATGTGTGGGTTGTATGAAGCAGAAAGTGAGCAGTAAGCTAAACACATGTCCCCTGTAGATTACCCATTTCCAATGCAATCTTCTTGGTTTAACCAGGGTGACAAATATAAAGAAGCCATGAAACAAGTTACTCATTTCTACAAACTTTAAAACATATAAATTTGTGTTAAAAATGTAAAATGAGAAATTAATTATTAAACTAAACTTTATGTAGCTCTTCAATTATGATATAACTATCATTTGATTGAGATCCTTAAGTATTGATGTATCTACTGACAGGAAACAAAGAAGTTTCTCTACTCCATTGTGCCAGATATTATGGGCTTTCTATTCTCATTTATACTTTTAGGCATTTAGGAGAAATTGTTATAATCCTAAATCATCTAGCAATCTATGCCCAAACCAGTCCTCTGTACTTTGGTGTCCTCCACTTCCATGCACTTCTTATTTCTGCTCTCCTGGTGTGTTCACATGGTTGTCAACACTCTCTGATTGTTTTGAATAGCTCCTGCAGTCTCCAATAAGCATCATTCTTCATTTCTTGCTATATCTGTTTAGCATTAATATGTTTATTTAACAAACAACCAAGTGTGATTAGTTATGTGGTATTTGACATCTCGGTGCTTTAACAATACATTGCTTCACACACCATTAAAACTATGTACATACCAATAATACATTTTAGCTATTTTATATGCCTTTTTTTATATGTGTCTAGCTTTGTTACAGACTTAATCTAGGTTATGTCTCTACAATGAACCCTAGCACCATGTAGAAATAATAAAGAATCAAATATACACTTCTTATTTCTACATTTCTGCCACTTCTTATTTCTACATTTTGATTGATGATAAGTGAACCCAAAAATGTAAATTTATTGGGCCCTCCCCAGTCTATAAATAGCAGCCCTCAGCCGCCCTACAATAACTATGGGCCTTCCAAGCTTGAGAATACCAGCCCCCAGCTGTCCACTTTATCTTCCCTGGTATCAAAATTAAAGAGGACCTCACAAACGTTTTAAAAATTATTTATTTCAATAATTAAAAAAAAGCTGAATGGGGTCATTCATATTTTACTACACAGCCAAAATAACGCACATGGCAGTGGGCTGCAGCCTTTAGCTATCTTCTTTATCTGTGCTGGGTATCAAAACATGGGGGACTCTATGAGATTTTTTCAAATTATTTGTTTATTTTTACACTCCACTTTGGGAACCCAGACAGCTTGTGTGAAAGCAACCAATCACAGATGCCGGCTTGCTGGCAGTCTGACTGCAACAAATCTCAGATGCTTTCACAGAGCGTGGGCAGGTGAAGCAGTAAATTCATATTTATTCATATTTGTTGCATGCCATTCTCATGCAGTGCTGGCTCTCCCTCTTTTATTGTTACTTATTGGCTTGGTGGCTGACTGCCACCATGCCACCGTGCACGCCTGGTTTTGGTTTGCATATTCTTTCTGTTTCTATCTAAATTAATTTTGGTGGCTGTTCACACTCAGCCACCTCACCCTTTTCCACAGGCATTGTTAATTAAGCAATATTTACTTGGGTCTGCTCCGCCTTCACTCATGGCTGATGGTCAGGCACTGTGGGGGCCAGTTCTGACATTGTCCTGGTGTGTGTGGCATCTGCTGCATATGCTGGGACCTGGGCTGCTTTTATTCGCAGCTGCCTGTTTTTGCAACATGGAAGCGGTTCTGAAATGTTACAGGTATATGTGTTGCTTCAATATAGTTCTGCTTTTAATGTAATTAGGAGGCCGCATGGCACAATGAAAATATAAAATATAGTGTAGGACCCCCCTATTGAGATTTGCCGTGATGTGGCAGGGTTGGCTCAAAAAATTGATCAATTGTTTGCTAAAAATCTCATTTTGCATTATAGTACAGTTGGAATAATTTGTGAATTTACACTTTTATTTGTTGCATGCCATTCTCAAGCAGTGCTGGCTCTCTCTCTTTTATTGTTAATAAATATTCATAAGATTTATTGAGTGAACCCAGAAAGAGTGTGACAGCCCTGCGGAAACTCGGTAAATATAACTGTCCACTCTAATCCACGTTTTGCTTTCTTTTGCAGTCACTTAGACCTTACAACATTTTATAACACTTTTAAGTTCTGGTTTCTGGTTCCTTAGATATATATGGGTTCAGCATCCGAGGGTTAAGTTTGGGTCGAGTGCGGTCCCGAACTGGACTTTTTTTAACTTCAGCCAGATCCGCCTAATCAGAACATCTGCGGATTTGCCCATCTCTAATTCTTATACCTGTAATCCTATTTGTGTTACCCCTCCTGGTGTACAATTTCTATTACACTGGAAAAAAAAACCCAGTCATACAGTCTTTAGCACTGTTGACTTGCACCATTGCACTCCTGGGTTCTCCCCATGTTTGCATGGGTTTCCATCGGGTTTTCAAGTTCCCTCCCACAAACTAAATACATACTGATAGGCAATTTACATTGTGAGCTCCAGTGGGAACAGTGATGATGATCTCTGTAAAGTGCTGTGGAATTAATGGTGCTATATAAGAGACTAAAATATATACTGTATATATACACAGTGCAGCCCCAGTACTTCCCCAGTTGAGAGTCATCTACATGCCTTGGGTTTAATGTAATACTCATTCCATGGCTTCAATATTCCTCTACTGGGCTCCTTTCTCTTTAGCTATGTACAGTATACTGTGTGTGCCCACAATGTTTAACTGTATACCATCTCAGAAACCGGTTTTATATGTTTACTAGCTTTGTACAAAACTATATATAACATAAAATCTATTTTCTTCTACATGTCACTTTGTACATTTTTTTTGTTTATATTATACACCAATGTTTGAGAAAGGTCATGCAATCTAACTAAAAGGTGACATTTTTTAATTGTCTAATAATAATCATAACAACTATATGTTGTAATCTGAAAAAGAGTGCAGAGATCCTTTTACCATAGGATAATTGGTAGGACCCTACGTGAGCAACCAGCATAGCACATGAGTATCATGTTCCCTTTTCTTGAATCATGACATTCTGCTTCACTAAAGCAATGAGTACAATTTTGCATCACCTGACTCAAGCTTCTGTATGTTTCACAGATCATGTCTTGTACTTCTGTTTTTTCTCCCATCATTTGTCAGTAGTTTTCAATTGAGGCTATTCAGAGATTGTGTCCTAAGGAAGCCCTGCAGCTACAGAGGGTAAAGGTTGAAGCCCAGAGATCTCGTTGGTCTACAATCCTCAATTTAGCCCCAAGCCATACCTGCTCCAAACACCAAGGCATCCACTATAACTAGGAGTGGTGCATAAATATATTGTTTACTGATTTCATTACTTTAATCTATTCACAGTATGGACACCACTGATCTGCCCCTAACCGTCTTCTCGGCGTCTTTCATTTAACGGATGCTCATATCTGTGGTCAACAAAACTAGCTTAATATAACTAATGCATCTGTCCACTACAAAAACAACTGTGACCTAATATCCATACTTAGTAAGAGCAACATTTTTAGGAGATGGCATGATGGAAATAACATTCGCATGCACAAGAGAATACGTAGAATCTCACAGATATACTGTATAATATTGGAGGTGGAAAAGATATTACACACTTATTTACAATTCTTTGTTAGATTTTTATTTTTGCACAGATGAGAAAAACAAATAAATGGGGAAGGGGAATAATGCAAAATTAAGAACTATTCTAGGAATTCCCCCATCCTGTCTTTTTTATTAACACAAAGACTATCACAGGTACAGCGGCAAATTTAGGTTTTTTACCCAACATAGTTACATAATTGATAAGGTTAAAAACAGCAAATGTCCATAATGTCCAATATATTAATATATCGAGTTGATCCATGGAAAGGCAGTAACCTATAATAGGGAAAAATCTTCCTTACAAACTACAAATCTGGCAATCAGAATAAATCCCTGAATTTGTGTTCCAGCTGCAGAAATCTGATCCTACATTCGGTAAGCTCCCATCAGTTTAGGTAGCGATAAGAACATTACTATTCTTACTGTTATGCAATGGTGGCCTAGATGAAACCCCAAAAGCCTTATAAAATGTTGAAATGCTCCATTAGTTACTGTTTGGATGGCTTTAATTTTATTTGGAAGCCATGACATTAGTGTAAGCAGAGTCTTATTCAGAGTTCTTCTACACAAAGTAACAAACTGTAAAAGGGCATTTTGCAAACCCTACAGAGCGCATATGTAGTGCTTTACAGTATGCATGTGTACTGCCCTCGTGACAGCGGCCGAGCGTCTCAGATCCGGAACCGCGGTGGCTCGAGGGGTCTCGGACCCGGGGGTTCGAGTGGTCACTCGAGTTTGGAAAGGGAGTATATACAGGGGAGTTAGAAGTTAGTGACACCATCCATAGTGCGTGGTAAGATGGAGTACCACTGCTGCTGTTGGTGGGGGAGCCCGGTGGTGGTGGTATGGCAGCAAGGTGTTTAAACCCTCTGTGGGTAGGGGGGTTGTGCCCAGGGGCCCGGTGGTTGTGCAGGGGGGTGCCGTTGGGAAAAGGAAAGGTCTCTGCGTACTCACTCAGTCCAAGAATACTGACACCGACAGCTTGTAAACCAGAGTTCTGAGCACCGCTGTAGCAAGGCGGGAGCACGCTCGGTTCCATGCCCTTGGTGTTGCTTGTTAGCCTGGGGCCTTTTCCGGGGCACCTTCTCACTTGTTGGACTCTATAGTCTGGAACTAATTGGGTCCCGCTCACCTGTATGGCTAACAAAGTGAGCTTCCTCTCAGGGTTCACGCTTGGGATTTGGTGGACTGTACTTTGGGAAAAGTTCTATCCCCTCGTTGCGCTAGTACCCCCGATTTTGGAGTGGGTGAGGGATGAATCTTGAAGACTTCACCCCCGTTGGGTAAATTACCGGGATGCTTGAAGCTACTTCCTGGCCTAGGGTCCACGTACCCCGTCATGCCCTGGTCCCTACCCGGAGATGGCTCAAGGCCGCCGGCTGCCCTCCTCGGCAAGTCTGTGCCCCTTGACATGATGCCCTGTGACCGGGGTTCCAGCTCCTACCAGGCCCAGACCAACGTCTGCCACCTAGGATTCGACTAGGAGCCCAGCTCCTCACCCTTCACTCTCCACTTCACAACTCCTCTCACTTTTTCCCTTTCCCCTACCAAGCCCCCAAGTGGGCGGCCCTATTCCCTTCAGGCCCCCCAATGGTGTGTCTGGTGGGTATGGTGTAAAGTGTCCACATAGAAGAAGAATGAGACCGCACCAATGCTGATACTTTTTTTCCGGTAATTCTTTATTCCATATACAAGGTTAAAAGGTGTATGGCAGTCAGCGGGTGGAGGAGACCTGGATGCGGCCCCTCGCTGCGGACGACGGCCGTTTCGCCTGTAATTAGGCTTCCACGGGTCCACCAACCCGTGGAAGCCTAATTACAGGCGAAACGGCCATCATCCGCAGCGAGGGACCGCATCCAGGTCTCCTCCACCCGCTGACTGCCATACACCTTTTAACCTTGTATATGGAATAAAGAATTACCGGAAAAAAAGTATCAGCATTGGTGCGGTCTCATTCTTCTTCTATGTGGATTGTTGGAACTGGCTGCTCCAACTGTGACCTGCACGCTGATCCGGAATCCGTTTTGACAACTGGTGCTGTGTTTTCCCTACCTACCAGTGAGCCAAAGTGTGACAGGTACGCACGTGTAGTGCAGGACTGCGCTTTTCTTTGGATCCATATGGTGTAAAGTGTTCCTAGGGTTTTGACTGGCTCTGATCTTAGCAACACCAAAGGACAAGGATCCTTAACCAAGGAGGATTGGATACCGTGCAGAAGGGCAGATTGCACAATACCCTGTGACGACCTGATAGGCCAGGGCATCACACATGCAAGAAAAATCAAATAATATTTTTATCGGTCATGCTATGGTGAGAGAACTCAAGGTATGCGCCATAATAGGAGAGGTACACCAGGGGAAATGTAAACAAAAGCCCTGGCAATATTGAGAGCGGTGACCACCTCACACTCACCTGTGTCTGATCCATATGCTCCCTAACTTCTCTAGACATATCCTTGCCCCTGTGCACAATCACAAGCCTAGGTCATGGCTGACCCTGGAGTAGCCCTGATTAGTGAGCAGGCCAGCAAGACACTAGCCTTACTACTAATATAAAGACAACATGAGGGAGGGGACACAAACAAGCGAGACAGATTCAACAAAAGAACTCCAATTTTTCTCCAGAAAGACACTCCGCTGCAGCCACTGTAAAGAAAACCACAGCTTTCTCCAAAGATAACTCTTTAACAGATCAACATAGAATGAACTATCACTGGCATATGGGAGAGCTAGGAGAAAGTTTAAATTATGAAGGGGAGTGACATTAAGGTGCAGTGGCTCAAACAAGAGCTAAATGCAATCTTAACAGAATGAAAAAGGAACCTTTAACCCTTTTAGGACCAAATTAAGTTAAATCCACTCATGTTAAAGACATCCTGCAATCTGCAGATTGACATACTGCAACGGTCTCAGCTGAATACAACACACTAACTATCATTCTGTGTGGTAATGGAAATTCCTTGCATTTTACTAAATTATTATAGTTCCTGGGCTTGAAACTTAGGGTATGATTATAATTAAGCCATCCTTATTTGGCTAAAATCAGAACCAGTCCAAAATCAGTCAAAACAGGTAAATGCTTACACCAAGCTATCATTGGTATGAGATCAAGTCCGCAATTTATTTAGATTAGTCATGGCCATTTTTATTTAATAAATATCACCATGATTGTGAAGAACATGTATGGCAATCTCCAGCACTTCTAAGCTGGATTTTTATTCCTGTGGGTTCTATAACTCTCTACATGTGGCCATAAACATGTGTTTTTCATCAGAATGTGGGCAATCAGTTGTTCATTAAATTGTGCATACTAACATCCAGCACAACTATCAACATGCCAGACCTGAGCGAATAGCAAATGACTGAGCTAATTTTCCACACTGATAGATCTCATTTTTGTAAAAAGTTTTCATATAAATTACAAAATATGGTAATGTATGACCCTAATCTCCAATTTCTTCCAACTTTTATCTTATGAGTTTTGGGCATCTTGTAACTTCGATGGACAGAGTAGCATACATACACATCTAGCTGTGTTTGATTTCCTCTATTCAAAGTCATTACAATTCACTGTGGTTTGGAAAATGGGACCCTCAAATGTTGTTAATTTATTATACTTGCTTATATAGAACTATTATATACCTGTCAAGGGGGTGTGTTATGATCAGGAGACCGCAAAAGATCTTGCAAAAATCCCATAAAAAAGGTTGATGATAATACACAAGAGAAGTTGGAAACTTAGCTGGCTGCAATCCACTGACTACACAAACACAACTAGAAGTAGCGGTAGAGCATTCCTAACAAATCTAGATGCCTCATCATCACCGGAGAACTAACTAACCTCAAAGATGGAATGAGGAATCCTGACTTGCCTCAGAGCAGCCCCAACAAAATTCAAAGCCCTCAACATATAATGACGGTGATGTAATAAAAAACAACACACAGATGGTAGATAGAGAAATAAGAAAATTGAGGGCCTGCTAGCTAGATACAAAAGTAAAGGATAGATTGCTTGTTGCAGGCAGTTAAACCCGTGAATAATACCAACACCTGATAATGAAAATTTCCTTTAAAGATCACACCATCTTTCCTTCCACTATATTAGTAACTCTTGTGCAAATAGATTTAAATAGAAAATGCAAATATAATAGAAAAGATCATAACTACAAAAACACATGAGATACAAAAATAAAAAAACTCCTGATCAAACAGGGAGTAAAACCTTCCTTTCTTGCTGGGAATAAATCGCCCTCCAAACACAGTGCAGGAAGAGCACTTATTCACTTGCAAGAAGCAAAAGAGAATATTCTCAAAAACTGATTTAGAAAAAGACATAGGGGTGCCTTACATGCTGCAACATCGCTAGCATTTGCTAGCGATGTTGAGCGTGATTGCACCCGCCCCCATCGCACGGCTGATATGTGGTGATTGCTGCCGTAGCGAACATTATTGCTACAGCAGCGTCACATGCACATACCCGCTCCGCGACATCGCTGTGACCGGCGAACCGCCTCCTTTCTAAGGGGGCGATTCGTTCAGCATCACAGCGACGTCACAGCAGCATCACTGAACCGCCGCCCAATAGAAAAGGAGGGGAGGAGATGAGCGGCCGGAACATCCCGCCCACCTCCTTCCTTCCTCCTTTCTGGTGGACGCAGGTAAGGAGATGTTTGTCGTTCCAGCGGCGTCACGCATAGCGATGTGTGCTGCCGCAGGAACGACAAACAACATCGTTACTGCAGCAGCAACGATAATTGGGAATAAGGGGTGATGTCACCGATGAGCGATTTTGAATGTTTTTGCGACGATTCAAAATCGCTTATAGGTGTCACACACAACGACATCGCTAAAGCGGCTGGATGTGCGTCACAAATTCCGTGACCCCAACAAGATCGCTTTAGTGATCTCGTAGCATGTAAAGCCACCCCGTAGATTAAGCAGAAACGCCCTTCAGTACAAATTCAGCCTTTAACCAAGCACAGACTAAGAGAACAAAATACTTATCAGGCATAGCTGCAGACTCAGGATGATATGGGAACAAAACCGATGCAAAGGAGCAAAGAAATGCTGTAGAAATCATTCCTGGAGACTCCAAAAAAGGCAAAACTAAAACCTAAAGGGAAAGGCAAAATCCTAAAGGCTGGAGGACAGAATTCAGGACATCTTCACATGAAGCAGAAACAATTATCACCGGCAAAGGTTAGACAGAGAATGCCTTCCTATAGCCCACCACGCTAAACTCCATAGGCTTCCTGAAACAGTAATCACCTCCAACACCTGTCTGAGGAACAGATGCAGAATCAGACTCACTACCAGCACTAGCCATCAGATGGAGTCTAGATACACTCCCGGGAACAGCACCATCTCTGATGATATTCACAACAGGGGTGGTACTGACAGACCAGGGGTCCCTAAGCTGGCCCTAAGACTGGGGGCCCTAAACTCAACCTCCCCTCGGGGGTACTCTTGAAGGTAGGGAGGCCTGGGTCCCCGACATAGCCCTGTCTCCTGTCCAAGCCCTGCTCTTACTCCCTCCCACCCTAGAAGCAGGCTGGAAACCTAGTAACAAAACCCCACAGAAGAGACACGGACAAGGGAGAACGAAACCTTGTACACACTGCATTCACACACACAGGAGAGACAACAGGGGAGTACTCATAACAGGGGAATGTTCACACCACCCAACAAAGCATCTGTTGTTCACCATGAACAGAGAACCACTGAGACTGGTGTTAGATGGGCGGCGGGGTGTGGTGCTATTCGTGACTGATACTGCCAGTTTGCTGCAGCGCAGCCCTGTTACAGTTCTCTGCACCGCGTCTGCAGCTCTAGTACAGGGAAAGGTATTACGAGGGGGACCCGGGGAAGTGTGCCAAGATGGTTTAGGACAGCTTTCGCCGGTCAAGGTCCACTATGCAGTGTAGGGAACCGCTGCTATGGTTGATGAATAGTGAGCGGGTTGCTGCTGGCGATCGTCTGTTATGTCACAAACGATCTGCGTACACCGGCCCGCCCTAACCCGTGAGGGTTGTATGGCACGGGGCTCACAGCTCGGTGTACCTGTTGCACGAGGAAGTACAGTGGTGCCCGCTCACATGTGCCAGAGTAAAGTCACAGAATTATGGCACGAGGGTAGCACAGCCGTGCCCACGCACGTGTGCTTCAAGAACCAGGTGAGTCCGAAGGAGTCTCGAGGAGATCACCCAGGGCAGGGACACGGCCTGCAAACAAGGTACTGCCGGAGCAGCAAGGGCAGGAACACAGCCTGCAAACAAGGCACTTCCGGGGCAGCAAGGGCAAAGCCCACAAGTATACAAAGTGACTGCACAGCGGCGTAGCAGCACGCTGCCAATCATCCAACAATAGAGGATGGTCGCGCGCTGCCATATTGGCAGGAGGAGCTTTTAAGGAGGCTCAGCTCCACCCAAGGGCAGGCGTGAGGCAGAGATGACGGACTTGACCCAATCAGGATCCACGACGTCCCAGTCCGGCCAGTCACGGTTCACCACATCACTAGCCTCGTCATCAAGCAGTGTGACATCAGTGGGTGAATCAGGACATGCCACGTAGTGGACATGTTCATCTTTCTGCCTCTCAGCTTCACAATGTGCAGAGATAAGGGAAGTCTTGCTGCTTCCCTGTGTAGCTAACCTCTGCACATTGTGTAGTCTCTCGGACCTTCGGCGCTGCTGAACAGGAGGACCCACGGCAGGCAAGGAATGGGAGACTGCCTCATTCCTTGTAACAGGAGAACCACAAGGTGCCACACTCCTGCTGCATCTCTGAACACGCATCTCCTGCATATTGCATAGTCTCCCAGACCTTTGGCGCTGCTGAGCAAGAGGGCTTGTGGCAGGCAAGGAATGGGAGACCACATCATTCCTTGCAACAGGAGAGCCATGAGGTGTAACATTACCCCCCGTCCAGGGCCCCCCTCCCGCCTGTGCTCAAAGGCTGCTACTGTTACGGGGGGCTGTCTGATAATAACCGAAAGGAGTATCAGACAGTCAGGGTCCACCGTGCAAAGACTTTGCTGCAGACTATGGCAGAGTGCAATACCTTTGTTAACTCACAGAAGGATATAATAAGTAAGTAAAGCAATTCCTCCCTTACTTGGAGGGTGTGTGGAATGATCTCTGTTAATAATCACAGAGACAAAGGCAATGTGTGCGAAATGGCACCTACCTAGGTCCGCTCTTCTAGTGGTGCAAAAGAGACGAACAGCAGCGTAAGCCGCACAAAGCTCCTACCTGCGTTCGCTCCACTAGTGTGCGAGGACACGAACCACTAGATATGGCACCTGCCTAGGTCCGCTCTTCTAGTGGTGCAAAAGAGACGAACAGCAGCGTAAGCCGCACAAAGGTCCTACCTCTGTTCGCTCCCCTAGTGTGCGAGGATACGAACAACTGCCAGACGCAGTATACGGAACGTTACCCTAGCGGCAACGTCCACCTACGAGTAGAATCACAAGGCCCAGCCAGACCATGTGCCTCAGGCACCTGCCTATGTCCGCTCCCCTAAGAGGTAAGGATACGGACAGCAGCCGAAGCTGTAAGGTATAAGAACGCTACCCTGCCGGTAGCGCTCACCTAGCATAGACAGAGGAATGCCTAGAGGAACGCGCACAGAGCGTCTACTCATATGCATGAACCAAGAGGACTGAGCACCATGCGGCGTGTGTCAGGGTCTTATATAGACTCTGTGCCTCATCCAAGATGGAGGACACCAGAGCCAATCTGCTGCCAGAACGACAGGAGTGACGTCATGCTGGCCTATCACCGAGCAAGACGTCACAAGCACATGACCAGCGACCAATCGGCATAGAAGGTGTCAGAGACATGTGACCTCGTGTCAGCGATGATGTCACCCGCACATGTGCAATGGCTCCAAGATTGGACTTAGTCTCCGGCGCTCGCACATGTGCAGTAGCAAGAAATCTGGACTTAGTCTCCAGCGCTCACACATGTGCAGTAGCAAGAAATCTGGACTTATTCTCCAGCGCTCGCACATGTGCAGTAGCAAGAAATCTGGACTTAGTCTCCAGCGCTCGCACATGTGCAGTAGCAAGAAATCTGGACATAGTCTCCAGTGCTCGCAGCAACCGTAACAGTACCTCCCCCTCAAGGGCCCCCCTCCCGGCGACGCAGGTAATCGGCAACTAAGTCGGGAGCATGGACAGCCTCCTCAGGCTCCCAAGAGCGATGTTCCGGGCCATAGCCCTCCCAATCTATCAAGAAGAACCTGCGCCCTCTAACCATCTTAGAACCAACTATGGCTCGTACCTCATAGCTAGAGCGAGAGGAATCAGAGGCAGGAGAGTGCACTTCATGAGCGTGAGGTAAAATAGCCGGCTTTAGCAGTGAGACATGGAATTTGTCATGAATCCTAAGATGGACAGGTAACTTCAATTGATAGACTACAGGATTTACCTGTCGAAGAACCTCATAAGGACCCAGGAAGCGAGGAGCAAATTTGACAGAGCTCACTCTAAGTCTCACGTGTTTTGCAGAGAGCCACACAAAGTCCCCTGGAGAAAAGACAGGAGCCGGGCGACGAAACCGATCGGACACCGTCTTCATACGGTCCTTAGCTGCTTGGATCGACTCTTGAGTCCGATCCCAAACCTCTCTGGCATTAGTTGCCCAGTCGGCCACAAGAGGAGGAGGTGCAGCAGCGGGAAACGGTACCGGTACCCTAGGGTGTTGCCCATTATTGAGTACGAATGGTGTCTGCCCAGTGGCCTCAGCCAGCGAATTGTTAAGGGCAAATTCTGCCCAGGGTAGGAGGGAGGACCAGTTATCGTGGTTCTCAGCAACAAAGTGTCGAAGGTATATAATCATAGATTGATTGGTACGTTCAACCAAACCATTAGTCTCCGGATGGTATGCCGAAGAGAGATTCAACTCAATTTGCAGAAGGCTACAAAGATCTCGCCAGAAACGGGAAGTAAATTGCGGGCCTCTATCACAAATGATACGATCTGGCATCCCGTGAAGCCTAAAGACATGCTTGAGGAATAGTTTGGCTAGTACCCTGGAAGATGGGATTCTCGATAACGGTACGAGATGAACCATCCGGGAGAAATGGTCCGTAATGACCCACACAAATCTATGTCCCTGTGAACATGGAAGATCACCCACAAAGTCCATGCCTACCACCTCCCATGGTCTATCTGGCACTGGTAAAGGATGCAAGAGCCCAGCCGGTCTCTGCCGTAATGGACGGTTGCGAGCACACGAGTAGCAGGAACCGACATATCTCTTGACGTGGCTGGCTAAGTGTGGCCACCAATACCACCTCTCCAGTAACTCTCGTGTCCGCCTAATACCAAAATGCCCACCCACCTTTGAGGTGTGGGCCCATGACAGTATATCATTCTGTCGATCAGGCGGAACAAAGGTCTTGCCCGGTGGGATTTGGTCTAACGTCACAGGAGAGAGCGTATGAAAAACCCTGGAGGGAAGGATAAGACAAGGTTCGTCAATCTCTTCCTGGGTAGAAAGCATAGAGCGAGACAGGGCGTCTGCCTTGTTATTCTTACTCCCAGACAGATAGTTGATGGAGAAGTGAAAGCGGGAGAAAAACAAGGACCAGCGGGCTTGGCGAGGATTCAGACGCTGAGCGGTTTGTAAGTACGTCAGATTCTTATGGTCTGTATAGACCTGGAAAGGATGTTTCGCTCCTTCCAGCAAGTGACGCCACTCCTCCAAGGCTAATCTCAAGGCGAGCAGTTCCCTATCCCCAATGGTATAGTTTCTCTCTGCCGGTGAAAAGGTTTTAGCAAAGAAGAAACACGGCCTTTTTCTACCTGCACCGTTCTTTTGATACAAGACCGCACCAGCACCCACTGAAGAGGCATCAACCTCTAAGAGGAAGGGCTTATTCTCATCGGGTCTTTGAAGAACGGGAGCAGTTGAAAAGTGTCTTTTTACTGCCTCAAAAGCCTGAGATGTCTCAGTAGACCAGGCTTTGGGATTAGCACCTTTCTTAGTCAAGGCCACCAAAGGGGCCACCAAAGTAGAAAAATGGGGTATGAACTGCCTGTAATAATTTATGAATCCTAAGAAGCGTTGCACTGCCTTCAAGGAATGAGGTTCGGACCATTGCAGGACAGCAGAGAGCTTTGCAGGATCCATAGCCAGACCCTCTTGTGAGATAATGTAACCCAAAAAAGGCAATGAGGACTGCTCGAATACACATTTCTCGAGTTTAGCAAACAATGAGTGCTCCCTTAAACGGGAAAGGACACGAACAGCATCCTGACGATGAGTCTCCAGATCAGGAGAAAAAATCAGGATGTCGTCCAGATACACCACTACTGAGGATAACAGTAAATCCCTGAACACATCGTTTACGAAGTCCTGAAATACTGCGGGTGCATTACATAACCCAAAAGGCATGACGAGGTATTCATAGTGACCGTCTCGGGTGTTAAAAGCGGTCTTCCATTCGTCACCCTTTCGAATTCGTACCAAGTTATACGCACCCCGCAGATCCAACTTCGTAAAAACTTGAGCTCCTCTCAGTCTGTCAAAGAGCTCCGAAATTAAAGGTAATGGGTATTTGTTCTTTATTGTGATTGCGTTGAGACCCCTGTAATCTATGCAGGGACGCAAATCACCCTCTTTCTTCCGAACAAAGAAAAACCCAGCTCCCGCGGGAGAGACAGACTTACGAATGAACCCCTTCTCTAAACTCTCTCTTATATAGGTCGACATGGCCTCCGACTCAGGTATCGACAGGGGGTAAACCCTGCCTTTAGGTGGAACCGAACCTGGGATAAGGTCTATGGCACAGTCATACGGCCTATGGGGTGGAAGAACCTCAGCACCCTGTTTGGAGAACACGTCAGCGAAATCCAAATAGGGTGTAGGTATGGGAGAGAGATCAGATGATGCAACCGCAACGACCTTAGGTGGTAAGGGAAGACATCGGGACTGACATTTCGAACCCCAACTAATAATGCTGTCAGACTCCCAGTCAATGTGAGGAGCATGAGTCCGAAGCCATGGAAGACCCAGAAGGATGTCGTCTATACCCTCAGGCAAAACAAGAAAAGAAATCTCCTCTATGTGACCCTGAGACAGGGAAAGGCGCAAGGGAACTGTCCTCAATGTAATGGAGTCAGACAACATAGTTCCATTAACAACACGGACAGGAATAGGCGCCTCTAACATGATAGAGGGAATATTGTGTCCCTTTACAAATCCTGAGGACACAAAAATCCCGTCAGCTCCGGAATCCACAAAAGCCATAATAGGCCATGTATTCTCAGATAACGAGAGCTGACCTGGGATACAACACTTAGAGGGTGCAGAAGACGTCTCTAGTAACCCCCCTCTAATGGTTACTAGGCCAGGGAGTTTCCCTGACGACTAGGACACTTGTTGGCATAGTGCCCAGCCTGACGACATACGTAACATATAGGAGGACCAGACTTGCGTAGTCTGGAGAACGTATGACCTAACTCCATAGGAGTGGGAGATGTTTCAGATGCTGAGGAAGATGGTAGTGGACCCTCAACAACTGGAATAGCCCGATGCTTAGGGCGTGAGGAAGAGACCTCGAGTCTACGTTCCTTATGGCGTACATCGATCCTCGTTGCTACTGTGATCAAGTCCTCCAGAGAAGCAGGGACCTCACGAGTAGCAAGGGCATCCTTGACATAGCCTGCCAACCCTCTCCAGAAGATAGGAATCAACACCTTCTCTGGCCAATCTAGTTCTGCCACCAGAGTTCTAAAAGCAATGGCATAAGAACTAGTGGATAACGAACCCTGAGATAGATCTAACAGTCTCAGGGCCGCATCATGGGTAACCTGCGGACCCATGAATACCGCCTTAAGAGCATCAAGAAAGTCTTGATGTCTCAGAGTAACCACATCAGAGCGCTCCCATAGAGGAGTCGCCCATTCTAAGGCTTTGTCCTGAAGTAAGGAGATGATAAAGCCTACTCTGGACCTCTCCGTAGAGAAGCGAGAAGAGTTGACCTCTAGGTGTATCTGACACTGACTAATGAAACCACGACATGATCTGGCATCGCCAGAATATCTGTTTGGCAGAGCAAGTCGAGGATCATGTGCAGATGTCACCATGGTCTGAGGTTTATCCTCTATACTCTTGAGCCGTGACTCAAGTACTTGTATGTACCGGTGTAACTGCTGATATTCTGCCATAACTGCCAGACCCTTGGCTCAGTCCTAATGTTACGGGGGGCTGTCTGATAATAACCGAAAGGAGTATCAGACAGTCAGGGTCCACCGTGCAAAGACTTTGCTGCAGACTATGGCAGAGTGCAATACCTCTGTTAACTCACAGAAGGATATAATAAGTAAGTAAAGCAATTCCTCCCTTACTTGGAGGGTGTGTGGAATGATCTCTGTTAATAATCACAGAGACAAAGGCAATGTGTGCGAAATGGCACCTACCTAGGTCCGCTCTTCTAGTGGTGCAAAAGAGACGAACAGCAGCGTAAGCCGCACAAAGCTCCTACCTGCGTTCGCTCCACTAGTGTGCGAGGACACGAACCACTAGATATGGCACCTGCCTAGGTCCGCTCTTCTAGTGGTGCAAAAGAGACGAACAGCAGCGTAAGCTGCACAAAGCTCCTACCTCTGTTCGCTCCCCTAGTGTGCGAGGATACGAACAACTGCCAGACGCAGTATACGGAACGTTACCCTAGCGGCAACGTCCACCTACGAGTAGAATCACAAGGCCCAGCCAGACCATGTGCCTCAGGCACCTGCCTATGTCCGCTCCCCTAAGAGGTAAGGATACGGACAGCAGCCGAAGCTGTAAGGTATAAGAACGCTACCCTGCCGGTAGCGCTCACCTAGCATAGACAGAGGAATGCCTAGAGGAACGCGCACAGAGCGTCTACTCATATGCATGAACCAAGAGGACTGAGCACCATGCGGCGTGTGTCAGGGTCTTATATAGACTCTGTGCCTCATCCAAGATGGAGGACACCAGAGCCAATCTGCTGCCAGAACGACAGGAGTGACGTCATGCTGGCCTATCACTGAGCAAGACGTCACAAGCACATGACCAGCGACCAATCGGCATAGAAGGTGTCAGAGACATGTGACCTCGTGTCAGCGATGATGTCACCCGCACATGTGCAATGGCTCCAAGATTGGACTTAGTCTCCAGCGCTCGCACATGTGCAGTAGCAAGAAATCTGGACTTATTCTCCAGCGCTCGCACATGTGCAGTAGCAAGAAATCTGGACATAGTCTCCAGTGCTCGCAGCAACCGTAACAGCTACCAAACCTGGGGTGTGAATATGATCCTCCAATTCCCAGGATCTATGCTCTGGGCCACGACCGGCCCACTCCAAGAGGTAGTACCGCTTGCCCCGTATGACTTTTGTCTCAACAAGTTTTACTATCTCAGGGTCATCGGAGGAAGAGCCGGATTGGGCCATCAGAGACCCCGAGAATTTATTAAGTCATACGGGTTTCAAGAGGGACACATGGAAGGTATTGGCTATAGCCCAGCGAGGAGGGAGCTGTAGTCAGTAAGCCACCGGGTTGACTTCCTCCAAGACTTTAAACGGCCCCAGGTACCTAGGGGCGAACTTGGCTGCCTGCACCCGTAGGTTGATATTCTTAGAGGACAGCCACACTAGGTCACCAGGGGCAAAAGATAGTGCAGGGCGGCGGTGCTCATCAGCCGTCGTCACAATCCGGTCTTTAGCCCTCTTAAAGGCCTCCTGTGTGTTATCCCAGATCTCCCGGTCCTCGGTCGCCCAATCCTCCACTCTAGGATCGGGTGACGTAATGGGCATCAGAACCCGGATTCTGGGATATTGGCCGTTGTTGAGCAGGAACGGGGTCTGGTGTGAGGACTCATGGACCGTATTATTAATGGCAAATTCGGCCCAAGGAAGGAGGATAGCCCAGTTCTCATGGTGCGCGGAGATGAAGTGGTGGAGGTAAGTTACCAGGGTCTGATTGGTCCTCTCCACCAATCCATTGGTCTCGGGATGATATGCGAAGGAGATGTTCAGCTCTATCTGCAAGAGCTTACAGAGTTCTCTCCAGAAGCGAGACGCAAACTGGGGACCCCGGTCGCTCACCACCTTGTCAGGCATGCCATGTGGCCTAAATACATGCCGAATGAACAAGGTGGCGAGGGCACGTGACGTCGGGAGTCGTGGGAGAGGCACCAAGTGGACCATTTTAGAAAAGTGATCCGTGATGACCCATACAACCCTGTGCCCTGCTGACTTGGGCAGATCTCCCAGGAAGTCCATCCCCACCACTTCCCAGGGATGATCCGGCACCGTCAGTGGATAAAGAAGACCCGCAGGTCTCTGCCGGGACAGCTTATTCCGTGCACACGACATACAGGCTCCTTCATATTCCTGTATGTCCTGGGCTACTCTCGGCCACCAATAATGCCTGGCCACTAGGTCTCTGGTCCTTTTGACCCCGAAGAGCCCCCCGACCTTGGATGCATGGGCCCACGCTAGCACCTCATTCCGTAGCTCAGGGGGAACAAGGGTCTTGCCAGGTGGTACCTCTTCCAGAGTGGTGGGAGTGACCATCCTCAAGCTGTCCGAAGGTAATATAAGACGAAGCACCTCCTATTCTTCCTCCAGCACGACCATACAACGTGACAAGGCATCGGACCATACGTTCTTCTCACCAGCCACGTGGCGGATAGTAAAGCGAAAGCGGGAGAAGAACTGAGACCAACAAGCCTGCCTTGGGTTCAAGCGTTGTGCTGTCTGGAGGTATGGGAGGTTTTTATGGTCGGAAAATACCTCAAATGGATGCTTCGCACCCTCCAAGAGATGCCACCACTCCTGAAATGCTAATTTCATCGCCAGTAACTCCCTATCCCCTATGGAGTAGTTTCTCTCGGTCGGAGAGAAGGTCTTTGAGAAAAAGAAGCACGGATGCTTCCTTCCTCGTTCGTTTTTCTGGTACAGGACTGCACCAGCACCGACCGAAGAGGCGTCTACCTCCAGTAGAAAGGGTTTGGAGATGTCTGGACGATGAAAGATGGGAGCTCTGGAGAAGTGGGTTTTGAGAGTGTGAAAAGCCTCTACCATTTCCCGTGTTCATGCTTTGGGATTAGCACCCTTGAAGGTAAGGGCAATGAGGGGTGCTGCCACCGTCGAGAAGTTGGGAATGAACTGGTGATAATAATTGATGAACCCCAAGGATCGCTGGATCGCCTTCAGCGAGCGGGGCTCAGGCCAGTTCATTACTGTCTACAACTTCCCCGGATCCATTGCTAACCCCTGACTGGACACGATATACCCCAGGAATGGCAAGGATTCACGTTCAAAAACACACTTCTCCAATTTAGCGTATAAAGAATGGGCACGGAGCCTCTTGAGTACCCGAATGACATCCCTTCGATGGGTAGCAAGATCAGGGGAGAAAATGAGGATGTCATCCAGGTATGCAACAATAGAAAGATACAGATCCCGAAAAATGTCATTCAAGAAGTCTTGGAACACGGCGGGGGCATTGCAGAGTCCGAAGGGCATTACGAGATTCTCGTAGTGACCGTCCCTAGTGTAGAAGGCGGTCTTCCACTCATCGCCCTCTGAGACTCGCACTAGATTGTATGCCCCGCCTAGGTCCAACTTCGTGAAGACCTTTGCCCCGCGGAATTGATCAAACAACTCCGTAATGAGGGGCAATGGGTATTTGTTCTTAATCGTGATTGCATTTAGTCCCCTGTAATCGATACAGGGGCGCAGATCCCCTTCCTTTTTCTGCACGAAAAAGAGCCTCGCACCGGCCGGTGATATAGACTTGTGAATGAACCCTTTCGCCAGGCTCTCCTGGATATATTTGGACATTGCCTCCGTTTCTGGAGCAGAGAATGGATACACTCTACCCCTAGGGGGCTCAGAGCCTGGCTTCAGGTCTATTCGGCAATCGTATGGCCGGTGGGGAGGAAGAGTATCTGCGGCCCTCTTGGAGAAAACGTCCCTGTAGGCCTCATAAGGTGCCGGTAAATCCGACCCCCCCCCCCCTCTATCCCCTGAGGGCCCCACCGACCTAATGGTATTGGGTGGTCCGGTAGTCACGAGGTGTTCCCTACAAGACCCTGCCCAGAATGAGATCTCCCCTGTTGCCCAGTTGAGTGTAGGAGCATGCTGTCTCAACCAGGGGAGTCCCAGTAGGATCTCATCTGTCCCCCCTGGAAGCACCAGGAAGGACACCTGCTCATGGTGTCCTGGTGGTACATCAATCCTGAGAGGGATGGTGATCTGGGTAATGGGATCGGCAAGTAGGGACCCGTTGACTACCCGGACCCTGATTGGCTTAGGTAACAGAACCAGGGGAACTGAGTACTGAGTTGCCAGGGAGGTCGAAATGAAATTGCCATCAGTAGTGCCGAACTGCAACTGGGCGCTGATGGTTAACCTAGAGGGTGAGGCAGCATCTAGAGTCCCCCCTCTGAAGGAAACTAGACGCTGTCTTTTCCCAATGGTTTTAGGACATCGGGTAGCTATGTGTCCCCTCTGCCCACAGGAAAAGCAGATGACAGAGAGCCGAGAACCTGTGGTAGAGGAGGCCACTTTGAACACCTCCATTGACTCCACATAGTCGTCTACTGGGCTGACTGGGAGACTTATCCGGTGGAGGGTAGGGGTCAGACGCTTTTTAGACCATGTAGACGTGGGTGCCGAAGAAATCTCGAGCCTCCGCTCTGCCTGGCGGATGTCTAAGCGGGAAGCAACCTGAATCAAGGACTCTAAGGTGGCAGGCACCTCATGCGTGGCCAGTGCGTCTTTGACGAACCCTGCCAGGCCCTCCCAGAACACAGGGACAAGGACCTTATACGACCAGTCCAGCTCTGCGGTGAGCGTCGTGAAGTGCACCGCAAAGTCCCCGACCGAAGCGGACCCTTGCCGAAGTTGTAGGAGCCGCAGCGCGGAGTCGTGGGTGACTTGGGGCCCAAGGAACAGCATTCTCATGGCCCCAAGATAAGCTGTAAGGTTATTCACCACCCGATCTCCGCGCTCCCACAACGGCGTGGACCACTTCAGCGCTCTCCCTGTGAGCAGGGACTGGATGAAGGCTACCTTCGCCTTTTCAGTAGCATAATGAGTCGCGGACAGCTCTAAGTAGGTGGTGACCTGATTGATAAAACCACGGCACTAGGAGCTGTCCCCGCTAAAACGCTCTGGAAGCGCAAGGCGAGGTGACCTTCCGCCCAACACTACAGTCTGAGTAGCCGCCTGGGTGGCGACTGTCGCCAGAGCAGTCTTATCGGAGGGAGACTGCTCTACTGCTGCCAACCGTGACTCCATCTGCTGCACAAAACACAGCAACTGCTGCTGCTCTTCAGCCATAGCCAGACCTTTGGCGTGACCGTAATGTTATGAGGGGGACCCGGGGAAGCGTGCCAAGATGGTATAGGACAGCTTCCACCGGTCAAGGTCCACTGTGCGATGTAGGGGAACCGCTGCTATGGTTGATGAAGAGTGAGCGGGTTGCTGCTGGCGAATCAGGACATGGCACGTAGTGCACATGTTTATCTTCCCGCCTCTCGGTTTCACAATATGCAGAGATAAGGGAAGTCTTGCTGTTTCCCTGAGCAGCTAACCTCTGCACATTGTGTAGTCTCTCGGATCTTTGGCACTGCTGAGCAGGAGGAACTGCGGCAGGCAAGGAATGAGAGACCATATCATTCCTTGCAACAGGAGAGCCACGAGGTGTAACAGAAAGGGTTGCTGGGACATGTGGTGCGGGGTACTTCCTTGCAGGCCAGAGGCCAGGGCTTGTTCCATCTTTAGGACAGCTTCCCAGCTGCCGGTTGCAGCAGGTCCCAGTGCCCTCAAACACCACACAGTCTTTTCTGAACAAAAACATCTGTTTACTTATAACATCTCACTAACGGTGGGGACATAAATAGCATCCTTTGGACATACGCTTCGGCTTTTTTCTTCGGTCGTTGCCATTAGTAACCAGAGCCACTCTTAATTTGCATATTTAGCAGGCGATTGCTTTCCTTGTACTCTTGTCCCTGTTAGGGTCCCTAAGCTCCTCATCTTCCCCTTCAGCTTCACTATCCACAGCAGTACTATCAGACTTTTTTGTCAGTCAGATCCTACTCTTCTCTCAAGAACCCACCAACCTTCCGCTGATTGAAGGGATTCGTCAGGTATCTGGCATGGAATGGCCACCACCTAGGCCGCAGTGCATGTCCACACCAGGATTCGACCCAGAAGGTCACGCTAAATTAAAGTTATTGGGGTTTTCCTACACTACACCTCTCACAGACTCTTCCTCATTCTCAGGGACTCTCCTCACATCAACTGACTTCTTAACCACCCTTTTTCAATCTAAGCTCCTCCCCTTCACTAACTTCCTCTATTCCTGGAGTATCAGGGAAGCAGCTTACACATTGTGTCCATCTACTGGCTGGTTAAACACATTACACCATAACATAAACTTTAGACATTACATTTTATACACAGTATACTTGCTGGTGTGGGGTGGCCGAGTCTCACACCCCCTTACACGCCTCACTCCTTTAAGCTTGGCCTCCCAGCTAAGTGTGCTCCGGACCTCCAAAACACCAAAATGCACAAAATATTCAAGACATATTTCTCTTAAAACATCTGCAATAAAACATGCATTAAACACTTGTAAAATGCTTTTCCTAAGAGTCCAGCTGCACAGCACATCAGACCGAGGCCCTGTAAGGGCCCAAGTCCTCTGAGGCTCGCATCCGAGAGTCAATTTACCTGACCAAAAACACAGCAGAACAAACGGAGGAGGTTCAGGTCACATTGAGACCACTTCTGCCGGGCATAGTTTTTTCAAAAATGTAAACAGGGGAAAATTGCAATACGGAAAAATCAACTGCAACCAAAATGGGGTAACGTTTCTCCTGAACAGGACCCGGTGGATCCACAAGTCCACAGTTCATAGGTACAGGGCCTGACTAGCCCTTCTGTCTTCCAAGTTATCCCCCTCCCTCCTTTTTCCTTAGCAGTCCCCTCATTAGCTCAGTACTGCCACAGTTCCAGTGGGCGCTTGACAATGGGACACAGGTGACAGTCCACCGATTTTTCAAGAGACAGTCAGTATAATCCAGCAGTGGGTGGCACAATATGCACAGACATTGGAAGGGGGAAACAATAACTTTGGCCACTTCTGGCCCAAAAACAAAAAAAACACTTTGGTCGCTTGCCTGGCCCAACCTCAACTATGGGACATTGTACAGTCCCTTCTCTTCAGGGCAACAAGGCGGCTGGTTCAGGGAGTTGTCCCCTTTTCTCCATTAAGGTGGACTAGAACTAGAGTGGAGCTACCCCAGGGCTCCACTCTCATGGCAGAGGGTAAGGCAGGGGCCGTTGACCTACTGCAGGGATGGCCAGGGGCGCTCTGGGGTACAGGACCGGTAGTTAAAATTGCCTGCTCCATTCACCAGGGGTAATGCTGTCTCCCGGCCGGGTGCATATCACTGCGACTGTAAACCACTCCATCTTATTTTATGAAGCGGACCCAGTCACCCTCGGTCAGGGCCGGAGCCTCCTGGACTGACCCCTGGTTGACATACACCTTGTTCCCGGTCCCTTCTTCAAGGATGAAGCCATACCCCTTATCAAAATCAAGGTGATGGATGTGCCCATGAGTTACTCGGTCGGCACAACAATGGCCCCCGACTAGGCCAGTCATCGCCTGACCCAGCGTTCCTTCCTCTTCTTTCCCTGGATGACTCCTGCTACCACACCTCCTGTTTCTTCAGCCACACTCGGGAGGCGGTACACCACTTTATCTTTGCCCTTTGAGCAGGGCTAGTACACAGAAGTCCATCCTGCTTACTACTCCAAATGTTAGATGGGTGGCAGGGTGTGGTGGTAGTTGTGACAGATACTGCCGGTTTGCTGCAGGGCAGCTCTGGAACAATTCTCTGCACTGTGTCTCTCCCTCTAGTACAGGGAAAGGGTTGCTGGGATTTGTGGTGTGGGGCACTTATTTGCAGGCCGGAGGCCAGGGCTTGTTGCAGCTTCAGGACTACTTCCCAGCAGCCAATTGCAGCAGGTACCAGTGCCCTCAAACACCACACACTGACACAGTCTTTTCTGAACAAAAACATCTGTTTACTTGTAACATTTCACCAGCGGTGGGCACATCGCTTTTTAGTTACAGGGGATATTATTCTTAATAAATAGCATCCTTTAAACATATGCTCCAGCTTTTCTCTTCAGTCATTGCCATTAGCAACCAGAGCCAGTCTTAATTTGTACATTTTACAGGCCGACTGCTTCCCTGGTACTCAGACCCCAGTTAGGGTTCCTAAGCGCCTCATCCTCCCCTTCAGCCTCATTGTCCACAGCAGAATTAACAGTCTTTCTGATCAGTCAGGTTCTTCTCTTCTCTCAAGAGCCCACTGACCTTCCGCAGATCGAGAGGATTCATCAGGTATCTGCCAGGGAATGGCCACTACACCCGGACTCGACCCAGAAGGTTACGCCAAATTAATGTTATTGGGGTTTTCCTACACCACGCCTCTACTACACATCCCAGCCTGAAATAGGAAGAGACCAACTGTTGAAGGTAATTAGCAACCTGGCTCTCAGAAAGTTGCACATTGCTCCAAATAGAATTAAAGGTGGCTTTACACGCAGTGATATCGCTAGCGAAAACACCCGCCCCCGTCGTTTGTGCGTCACGGGCAAATCGCTGCCCGTGGCGCACAAAATCGTTAGGAGCCGTCACACGGACTTACCTGCCTAGCAACGTCGCTGTTGCCGGTGAACCGCCTCATTTCTAAGGGGGAGGTTTGTGCGACATCACAGCAGCGTCACTAAGTGGCCGCCCAATAGAAGCGGAGGGGCGGAGATGAGCGGTCGTAACATCCCGCCCACCTCCTTCCTTCCTCATTGCCGGCGGCCGCAGGTAAGCTGCAGTTCGTAGTTCCCGAGGTGTCACACATAGCGATGTGTGCTGCCTCGGTAACAACGAACAACCTGCGCCCTCAACAATCAATGATTTTTTAAAACGAACGACGTGTCAACAATGGACGATTTGGTGAGTATTTTCCATTGTTAATGACTGTTCATTGGTGTCACATGCAACGACGTCGCTAATGATGCCGGATGTGCATCACAGAATCCGTGACCCTGGCGATATATTGTTAGATACATCATTGCGTATAACGGGACCTTAACTCCTTCATGGCTGAAGACAGTGAAACAACTCAGCTGACGCCTAGCAGAGCGGAAAACTTAAGGCTATGTGCGCACGTACATGCTGAAATTTCTGCAGCGATTTGGCAGCACATGTGCACAGTGACTGAGTTCAGAGTCCTCGCTATAGAACAAAAGGGTGTCCTGGCTGGATGTTTGTGCTGCTGCTCCTGGACTTGGCAGGCTAGGACCAGATGGAATAGAGATGTGTGAAGGAGACCAGAGTCCAATAACAAGCTTTTCTCTACTAAACAACTTGATGAAAAGTAATACATCAGATAGCTGGCACAACATTTAAAGAATACGTCTGCACAAGTCAGAGGGAGGAACGTTACGACTACACATGGCAGTACATCACTTCTGTTACATGTTTCGTAAGTCCAGAAAACCAATATGGGAACCTCCATATTCCCTTTTGAGAACCGAATGGGTCAATGTGCTGCTATGGTCCCTCACAGCTAATGTCCATGCCCAATTTATTTGTGAAGATCAGTTGAGATACTTCAGTAGAACTCTTCCCTGCCAGTCTCCAAGCGCATTTGATGAGGACCACACACTCCTTGCTGTGCCGCTTCATCTTCAGTTCCTCGTATGAGAACTTGTGTACCAGCTTGGCCATCTTTCCCTCTCTAATTCTCAGGCCTGGCTACATATTAGCTTCCTATCTAGTAAAGACAATCATTTGCTTTAGACACCCTTGCCTGAATTAAGGAATCCTTCTTCCTTCTTGCTACTCCTTGCTTGAAACCTTCTTGTTTGAGATAGAGAGTGAGGCAAAAAAGGTTGAAGACGTCGAAAGGTGTATAAGACCTAAGACGGGGGGCAGGGAACTTAGATTTAAGGCACCACTCCAGCTCTGAAAACGCAAACAAACACTTCAGTGGTGCTTTGAAGAATGATTGTAATTTCTGGAAGGAATCAACTACTGAGGACTCTCAGTTTTTTTAAACAAACTTTTTTTTATCTCTACTGGCTAACACGGTACAAAGATATATTTTACCTGTAATTTCTGGAGAACTTGCAGCAGAATAACTGTGTCTGCTTCTAGCTCTTCCCTTTTCTACCTCTCCCTTCTCCATAGAGTCTTATGATCAGCAACTGTCTAATGTAAAAATCTGCCTTCACTAAATACATATGTTATAGCTTTTACCCTCAAACTAAGATTGAAAGATCAATCCAGGAGGAGAAAGAAGCAGATTTCTTAGATAAGATATAATACAAAGTTTCTTATTTTTACATGTTCTATTGATTTATGAAATCTAACTTAAAATGGGGGTTACTCTTTAATTAGAACTACTGGACTCGTGATGTGGCGCCCCTGACCTGGTCAGGCACCACTGAGTACTGCACCCATGCTGGGGACAGTACAATACAGGTAATCCAGAAGGCTGACCGAGGTGTGACTACACAGGCGCATAGTGATCAGGTCTCACACATGTACCTATGAGAGGACCCCTGGGGATCCCAGGAGGGGGAAAAGCCTTCACCTTCACTGGAATAGTGGAGGGGGCCAAAAGCCTCCATCTCCTCTCAAGGGGTGTGGTAAGAGAGCCTGGTTGCTAGGTGGCGTAGGCAAGAACAGGAGAGGAGGAGCAGTGAGCCGGTTCAGTGCAGTGCAGAGTCCAGGGAGCTCCGAGAGGAGCTGACCCCTACCCCTGGGGCTGTTGCAGTCTGACAGCGCCCGCGCAGTGGCTACCAACGGGGGAGAACGGTCACCTAGGAGTGCTACCCGAAACCCATCTCCAGCTAGAGAGAGAGCACAGAGTGGGAAGTAAGGAGACTGCTAGGGAGTACCAGGCCCAAACGGGCGGCAGATCCCGGAGCGGGGATAGATCCACCTTTCTCTGCTAAACCTGCCGGTGTGGGGCCCTCAAAGCCCACACCACAACACCTAAAAGCCGCAGCCACGTAGCCACAGTTAGGGCCCATAGTTCACAGGAGGCAAGCAGCTGGAGTGATCTGGCCCAGGCAACAAGCAAACGGCAAACGAAGGGGAGAGAGGCTTCAGCAACTTCCCTGGGTGACCCCCATAGGGACTAAAAGTCGGGGTTACCCCAAACCACCAAGGGCTAAGGAAGGCGAGTTGGTAGTCACCATCAGAAGTCAGCCTGAAGGATACCTGGTTCCCGCCTGGTTCATCCCAGCTACGCCCGGGTTACTCACCCTGCCACCTGAAGTGAGTAAAACCCCTGAAAGACATCCTGCTTGTGTGGAGTTATTCTGCGCCTTGTGGTTCTACACACCCACACAGGGCCCTGGGGCTTGCCTCACTCTCAGGAGGCTATCCCAACTGACTGCACACACCATCAGCCCCAGGCGACCCTCAACCTGCAGTGGCGGTCCCCACTGACCGCAATTCTGAGAGTGGCGTCACGACAAATAGAAGATTTCCTACCTGTGACAGGATCCAGCAGAGTGGAGTCCCTGAAGGTAATGCACCGACACTGCACTTGTGGGGCTTCACAGTGACACCTATATAGAAATACATGGTGCAAAGTAGTCAAAATGACTACCTCAGTAGTTCTAGTGTTAAGAAAAGCATTTTGGTTCAGGGAATATCATTTATTGTCTTGAAATATCTTCGTGAATTCAGCAATTCCAGTAGTATGATAATGATCGTTCTCACAATTTCAGTGCACTAGGTCGTAGCTTATGATGTAGATTTCAGCGATAATATGTGACGTAGCTCTGAACCCAAGCTTCATTATACGTTTGTTGCTTACAATCACTTGGCTTCTAGAACAAAAGATTTCTACTGACTGAAGGACTTCAAATGGTTAAAGATTGAGGCTGAGTCACTGCATTTACCAACCAAGGGCACAAAATACCTATTCAGCTCACACATACCTATGTACATCTTGTTCCAAATGACGCTCATTGAAAAATCAGCTAGCAGCAACAACAAAGAAAATAGTTCCCCAACTTCAAATCACATTTACGGTAATGTTATAAACCATACAATAGGATTGCCTATTGAGGCCTTGAAAAATGGCTTATATACAGTATCTGACTCATCTTCATTGAATGTAATTGGAAAAAAAAAAGTTTTCAAGCTTTTGCTATCAGGGGCTGAATTTCCCAAAGATGTATTGCAGGAACTGGTACTAACAACTGAGTCATCTTTGCAGATGGTATAACTGTTTTCTGTCTCCTTATTTATCGGAGGATCATTGCTACGTCTCTAAATGACAATTTCTAAAGGAGGGGGCGTAAGCTATGGTCATAACAGCACAGTAAACAATATTTGCTTTGTACATTTATGAGTCTTGAATGTAGTTTTTTATATTTTATATCATACAATAACGAGCTTAAACATGTGTCGCCCTTACAAGCTCTTAAACTATCTTAAGGACACCAATTTCGTATATTTAACTAATTCAACGCATTATTGCAAAATGCTAGCAAAACCATCAACACGTCAAAGTCTACTTCACAGTCACTGGGTGGCCAGGTATAATATACACCATGTTCCAAATTATTATGCAAATTGGATTTTTTCATTGAAACTCATTGATGGTATTGTGATAATTAGTTTGCCAGGTGAGCCCAATAAAAGGAAGACTGGATGTTCCACGATATTAAGCAGGCCACAGTTTTCAAGTGACATGGGAAAGAAAAAGGATCTTTCTGCTGCCGTAAAGCATCAAATAGTGCAATGCCTTGGACAAAGGATGAAAAAATTAGATTTTTCACGAAAACTTAAGCGTGATCATCGTACTGTGAAGAGATTTGTGGCTGATTCAGAGCACATATGTGTTCGTGCTGATAAAGGCAGAATGAGTAAGGTTTCTGCTAGGCAAGTTCATCGGATTAACCTTCGTCCGGCTGAGTAGGTACAATTGTAACTATTCTGTTTTAAAATTGCAATAACTTTTTTTCGAAAAGCCGTAGAGGGCTGAAATTTCGTGACATCTCTGCAGTTTTGGACCAGAATATATTGGCCAAATTTCAATAAAATATCTCCACCCCTTCTGAGATAAGGGGTTGAGATATTTTTGCATCCATAACAAGCTTCATAGGTACAAATGTACTGTCATATATTTTGAATGAAGATAATGCAAGGAAAAAAGAATAATATATTCTTTAATGATAATGCTATTTTATTATTATAAACAACTAAAACAACTGTTCATTTACATTATAAAAGAAAATGTAAGAAACTTTTTTTATTGATTTTCTTCGCAAGTAATGCATGTTGTCTTTGCTACCAAGTGTTCATCACAAATGGGTTTCACACAAACCACACAAGACTTTCTAGTCTTGCATTGTTTTCGCCTCAGACATAGCAACTACCAACAACAGGGGAGGGTCCACGACTACCATGAGTTATTTGAGGGCCAGCTGCTGCTTGTGATGCTACCAGAATGCATCGTCCAATCACCATTTCTACTGCACCTCGAAGAAAATGGTTTCTCATCATCATTCGGTTTGTACTACGATCTTCAATTGCAGGCATACACAGCTGATTTGCGAGATCTTTCAGGAACTTTCTTCGTTGATCCTTTGTCCTGAAGCTTGGATTGTGTTCTCTGTAGATGATGTAGGATGCTAACCCAGTGACGTCAATCATATTGTAGAAAAATGCCAGAGGCCAACGTAATGTTCATCGTTTCACAGTATACTCTCCCAACATTTTTTCCATAACATCAACTCCGCCTTTTGTTTTGTTGTAGTATTTTATTATCTCTGGCTTGGCTGCTAGTGTCTCTTAAACTTCTCCCGTCATGTGCATAGATGACAGAAGCACGACTGATTTGTTCTTCTTTGGTACATATGAACAGACTGTTGCATCATGATTGTAGGCAAAATTTGTCGAGTTTGCAGGCCTTTGGCAGGCTGCATGTTGCTAGGTAGGAACCTTTTGTTTTTTCTCACTGTACCAACTAGTGTCATGTTCCAGGAGTTCAATACCTTAGCTAGTTCCATGGTTGTAAAGAAGTTATCGGTGTGACATTTCTTCCAGAGCCTTTATACGAGCTCACTAGGTCCAATACTGTTCGTTCACCAATGTTTACTTGTCGAGGACCATCAGTTGGTTTCCCAGTGTAGAGCTGACCTTGTAATGGGTAGGCGTTTGACGAGTCACAAGCCCAGAAAATCTTTATGCCATATTTAGCTGGTTTTGAAGGTATATACTGGGTAAATTTAGTATTGCCTCTAAATGGAAATAATTGCTCGTCGACGGTGATACAATTATATGGCTTGTAGGCTCTCTTCAGATTTCTGTTCAGCATTGTCCAGATGTCCCGTATTGGTGCAGCTTTATCTGTTTGCACATGTTCTGCACGTGTATTTTCGTTGTCAACTCTGATAAATCTGAGTATCATCTTGAAGCGGTCACGAGACATGGCTGCACGTATAAGAGGCAGAGCAGCAACATTCCACATTTCCTCCAGATTCTCTTTGTTGTCTCTGTGCACACCAGCAGCAATCAGTATGCCCAAAAATACATGGAGTTCAGTTTCAGTAAATTGCTTGAATGTTTTTTGTGGTGGCTGTTCAGAAGAATCAGGAAAACGTTGTACCAGTTCGTTGTTGTAAGCATCATAAACTCTCTTGGCCTTTCGATTCGTTTCTCGTAATATGATGTCACACATCTCGGGAGTCATGATTGATTTGAATAGCTCTTTTGCTGTATACAGGTTGCTGATTGCTGCAGGGCCACCTCTTTGTCGTAGGACATTACGAGATTTTATTTGTGCATTTGGCAGTGGATCATTACATAGACCACTATTAGGATAACAACCCAGGTGGAATTACTGTGGAATTATTGTGATCCTAATAGTGGTCTATGTGTGATCAATGGCGGGATTTCTATCCGGACCAATTAACACTACTAGGTGGTTGGATGATGCCGAAGAGGTGTTTTCAGATAAGGCGATTGGTAACCAGGGAACAGGAAAGACAACTATCAGGAATGTCTTTTCGGAATTGCTAGATGCTTATAAAATTAATGTGAAATCTTGGTGGGAAGTACAGTCCCTTGAGCGCTATATTAAGCAAAGAATTGTTCCACGTGGTCTTAGGATCAATCTTATACCAGCAGAAAGATCAAGAACAGATAGGCTGATTGGCAGGTGGGAGGAGGAGTTGACCAATTCCTCAATTAGACTGATGGCCATTCTCCTGGAGGAGGAGAAGGTCACCTTAGAAAACAGTTCCAAAACCCTGCAAAATCTCAGGGAGGAAGCAGTGAAGTTTAAGGGAGAACCCGACTTTGTGACCAAAGAAACTTCACTGCAACTCGCTGTTGATAAATATCAACAAAATTTGAAAACCAGGAAGCACAAGCACTTCCTGAGGGACCTGGCTGACTTTACAGGCCAGAAGGAGGTCTCCTCGGGGGCCACGGGTCCCCAAACTGACGTTTCATCCTCAGATTACTCAGATTCTGAGTCTCAGGGACGGCTTGTGCCCAATAGGAATAAGGAGAGAAGATATCAACAGGGAAGGCAAAAGAACTGGGGTAGAGGGGGGAGAAGGAACTGGCAATGGGACAGGAATGGTGGAAGGTATGGTTCATCTTCATACTCTGGAACACCATATTCAGGTGGGGTACAACCGAGACTGATGGACAGCATGGCCCCTCCCATTGCCCCGCCCTCTCCTCCGTTCTCCTCTCAAGGGAACCAACTAGTGGGACCCCACAGCGCAGCACCCACCCCTTTTTTAGGGGGGCGGGACCCCTACAATCTGAGAAATCATGGGTACAGAACCTTGAAAAATTAAATATCTCGAGTTCATTGGATCACCAGGTCATTAATTTATCAAGTTACCACCTCTCGGAGGTTGAGATGAGGGTTCTTAAGCTTGGCCTTACATTCGTCCCCACAACCAGATATGACCCGTTCATATGGGCCAAGGATTTGGAGTTATTTATAAGGAAATTAAAATGGAAAAAAATCTTTGCCCACAATGATGAAATTGAATGCATTAGGCTGGGAATTCCAGCAGAAATGCTTCATGACGTTAGGCTATTATCAAATTTGGATGAGATGAGAGGAGAATGTATAGGTGTGGGACCTTTCACCAATTTGAAACCCAAGAGCAAAAAGACACCACCCCCAATGGACTATAGTAGTCTTAACATCTTTTCAAATTTAGTGATGAAGGACCTTAAGAGCATCCAACCTAAATTACGATCCGTAAAACCAAACCTTAACAGGGAAGAATGGGAGGCTTTGAGTAATCTGGAAAAAAATACCCAAATCACAATAAAACCATCAGACAAAGGGGGGAACACTGTCATTATGAACACCAAAGATTACCCAGCAATGTGTAAACGTATCTTGAATGATAGAACAACTTATCAATTACTGCCTAAAGATCCAACCATTGAATATCTAAGGGAACTTGAGACCCTCCTGAGGAAAGGACTTCAAATGAAGGTAATTTCTGAAAGAGAATATGACTTTCTATATCAAACGTTCCCAGTAATAGCCACTTTTTACGCCACTCCTAAGATACATAAGGGTTTATGTCCTCTGAAAGGACGACCCATTGTATCAGGAATTGATGCGATTGGCCAAAATCCTGGTGTCTATGTTGATACAATGTTACGTCCATTTGTCACTGGTTTGGCTTCTTACATTAGAGACACCAATGACCTCATCTCCAAACTAGACGGGATCACTTTAGACCCGGGCACTATTCTAGCATCAATTGATGTGGAACAGCTCTACAGCAGTATTCCACACGACAAGGGGATAGAAGCTGTTCGATATTACCTCTCTACACGAGGTAACCAGTGCCGAGAACATAGTGATTTCGTGGTTGATCTCCTGCTCTATATTTTGTCACATAATTACTTCCTATTCGATGGAAGGGTGTACCACCAGCTCAGGGGCACGGCTATGGGGAGCCCTTGTGCCCCCACATACGCCAACATGTTCCTGGGTTGGTGGGAAGACACCCGTGTCTTCAGAGACGAGGATGTCATCTTTGCCCCCCATATACAATTTTGGGGGCGCTATATAGATGACATCCTCGTTCTCTGGACGGGGGAGCAAGCCCTTTTTACTCAATTCATTGAGAGACTTAACAGCAACGATCTTGGGCTAAAATTTACATTTGAAGTTGGTGCAGAGAGTCTAGCCTTTTTGGATCTGAAAATATCGAAGGACTTAGGAGGGGGATTGGTCACAAGCATCTATAGAAAACCCACAGCGACAAACAGCTTATTGAGGTGGGAGAGTCATCATCCAGCACCCCTAAAAAGGGGGATTCCTAAGGGACAATTCCTCAGGCTTAGACGGAATTGTTCGTCCCTGTCAGATTTCGAAGCCCAGGCCTTAGACATGGGAGGTCGGTTTCGACAGAGGGGGTATCCCCTGCACATACTCGAACCAGCATATAAATGTGCTAGATCAACCCCAAGGAAAGAACTTGTCAGGTCACAAAAAAGACAAAAAGATGAGCAGATTACCCGACTAATAGGAACGTATGATGACCAAAATCCCAGGATAATGGAGGTGCTTAGGCGTTATTGGCCCATCCTTAAATCTGATCCAGATATAAGGAAATGTATTTCATCACATGCCAGTGTTACATTTAGAAGAGGGAGGTCTATAAGGGACAAGTTAACACACAGCCATTTCTTGGCCCCAGAGGGACAAGGGACTTGGCTGGGTCGGAAGCCTCAAGGGACATTTAGGTGTGGTAGATGCAGTTACTGCCCACGAATCAACCAAAACAAAGAATTCCATAACAACAAGACAGGCAGAGTCTTTAGGATTAAAGAATTTGCAAATTGCAGGACCCAGGGAGTGGTGTATCTCTGTACTTGCAGCTGCCCCATGGGATACGTGGGCAAAACCAAAAGGGAACTACGTGTCAGAATTGGGGAGCACCTGGGGGATATTGGCCATAAGAGAGACACGGCTTTAGCCCGACATGTTAATACATGCCATAATGGAGACGTTGGCATGATATCATTTCAGGTGATCGAGGTGGTTAAGAAACCAATTCGGGGGGGTGATTGGAATAATAAAATCCTCCAACGCGAAGCCAGGTGGATATTTCTGTTAGATTCTGTTTCCCCGGTAGGAATTAATGAGAATTTGAGCTTTGTCAGCTTTATCTAAGCCCTTTTTGGCTTTCAGTGTAGGATAGGAAAGGCATCTTCTCGCCAATTTCTGGGTCATTTTTACCTAATTTCATTATAAAACAACTCCAAGAATCCTTAGAGACATATAACGACATTCTCACAGATTTACGCAGACTGTTGACACTAGGCAATCATTGTGTCTCAAGGTTAAGCTATATTTCATAACGAACTGGCACAGGCAGCAGGTGCTAGCTGATTAATTAAAACATGTGGAGGTGGTCTTACGGGACAATATCAGTGGACAATGTGTATGGGCATGTGTTGACACTTGGTCTTAGGTGGGATTATATTGGCTGTAGTGATTACTGAGATGAATATTGGTATAGCTATGCAGTGTTGCTGAGGGCAGATGCGATTTAGTGATACACCTCCTTTTAGTGCTAGCAACCAGGATAGGGCTATTGTGCTGTCAATCTAATCGAGTTACATCACATCCGGTCGGGCAGGATCTGTCTCTATCCAGGCTGATGCGGTTGCTGGGACGCCTGGGTGTCACTACCATTGAGGGCGGCTGCAATTGAGTGATACGTCACTCTCTGCAGTGTTAGTCATGAGGATTGGATGTGGGATCTGTCAATCCGTCCCTGACGCGTCACTTCCGGCCACATGGGATCCGTCTCCGATTGGTCCATCAACATGTCCATTTTCGGAGAACAGGATGTCCCACCCCCATATCGGGAGGCGGGCGTTTTAAAAGAGTAGATGGCAGTGGAGAGGCAGACAAGTAGCAGGGACATTACGGACCATCAGATCTTCAGCCTGGGAGGTCATATCGCTGCGCCCTGGGGAACTTTATACGTCTGAGCGCCTGGTACCTTGGTCACTGAAGACCGAACCTCCTGCTGGTAGGTGACTCTCCTTATTTAATCAGGACTGTATATGATATCCAGTATCTGGATATGCTTGATGAAAAAACCTGGCACTAGCGCTATTTGTATATTATGTCTTCATAGGACGTGTTTATTTTACTAGTGGGATCTGAAGCAGTGACCTAGGATTCCCACTAAGGAAACACCTAGGGCTTCTACTAAGGAAATACCAGTGCCCAGGTAATGACAAGCGAGAGGGCAATGTAAGCCAATATGCTTCTGCCCTGCATGTGAGCTATACAATATGTTTTCTCTACAGGGAGCTAACCAGGAGAGCAGGATCCACAACCTAAGAGAGGGCAGACAGATTTTTTCTGCTAGAGAGTGCACGCTGCACCTCATCTCAAGTGCCAAACTGTGCATCATCCATCATCTAAAACCTTCTTTCAGATTCATAGGTATTGTTGATATTTGTTGACATTGATGCCTGTTTATGGTTATGTGAGCTTTGAGTATACAAACCCCTTTGGCCTTTTGAGATGGTCTTCCTTTCTCTTATAGCAAAGGCCTAGAAGTGGCGCCAGAGAGTTGACTGTTCCTGGAGAACATTATGCATCATTTACCTACAATGGGTATGCTCCGCTCTAGCACTAGATACCATAAGACACCATCTCCATGGTATATTGTGGAGAGATGTTATTTTAAAGCATAGACTTACATATTCATTTTTCTGTATTGTCTATGTACATGTAGATATGGTGGTGTTAGACACTGAACAACATTAATACTACATGTTGGAGGAAAAGAAAAGTGGACCTAAGAAGGTAGTGGCATAATATGCACTGATAGGTGTGATTATTGCATGGTGCAGAGATATTTTGGAGACACAATGACTTATGTGCTGTATAACTATATTGAATTCCAGGAGGACATCTATACTCCCTTGTGTTGATGGTGTCAAGTTATATTGTACAAGCACACCCTGCTGCTGCTATTATACCACACTTGGATGCCGTTCCAAGTAAGTTTTGTATGTGAAGGGGATTTCTTGGAGACTGGTTGGATTTTATATTGAAAGACACCGACTGTCTGTTTTTGTCTATTCACAGGTGTTTGTTGGCTAATCACCCCTGATGAACCCCCGAACATTTATTTAGGAGGGGGGGAAACGCGTCGGGAGGAGCTGTGGGTACCGAATTCGTTGGGCCCATTAGCTCTGTCCTAAACTGCTGTTTACAGTATCTGGACTGTAGCACAGTCTCCAGTCCTATTCAGGAACCAACAGATTTTAATATATTATATGTTGTCCTGGTCTTTTCACAATGCACCTGGTGGTGGTGGTTTAGGTCAGTGGAGTACAGGGATATACAGGGACAGCCACCCGGAGCGGGGAGTGTTCAATACTTTATAACACTCTCCGCAAGTAGGCAGGAGGAGTTGAGGAGTATTGTAGTCCCTCCTAGTTCACTGAGAGCTATTTTCTGCACGCTCCCTTTGCTCTCCACTAGGCCTTGATGAGCACTGTGTCTTTGTGTTTATGTCAGACATCTGGTGTCTTATATTTTCTACCATAAATTTGAATAAAATATATTTTTATAGAGGTGTGTCTTAGTGGTTTTCGTCAGTGGATCACTACACCATTGAGTTTTATCCTTAGCAGTCCAAATGTCGACTGCACTTTGAGGCACAGACTCATCCTCAAAACTTTCGTCTGAGTCGTATTCTTTTTCCTGCTCTATGACCATTTCTTGTTCAATGTCTGAATTTTCTTCAGAAACATCCACTTGTGGTACATAGTTTTCATCATCAGATGCAACATATGGTTCTTCCTCATGCTCAGAATCAGATTCTTCTAGCATTCGCATTATTTCGTCAGACGTTAATCTTTAAAAATGAAAAAATGAAAAATAAATAACTTTCCAAAATACTACACAGTACTACATTATTGGCTTTTCACAAAATGATACTAACCTACAAACACGTTTTCTTGGATTATGGCGGAAACTAGATCCAGCATCACTCTCACTCATGATGACTTGGTAGATGAATTTTGGCTTCGTTATTTAGTTCAGTAACACGTGGCAAGTAGAATGAAACTCGATTCTAAAGTGCAGATAAAAAAGTAAATTATTTCTAGAGATAATCTAATATATAAAGCTGAATGTGTGTATGTGTGTGTGTATGTATGTCCAGGATTGGCATCCGCACCGTCGCAGCTACAGCCACAAAATTTTGCACACTCACACTTCTGGACCCCGAGAGCGTCATAGGCTATGTTTTGAGGGGATATTTTAACCCCGCTGTTTACAGTTATTCACCAAAAAACCTGCCTCCATTAAAGCGAATGGAGCTGGGAGCCACAGTGCAGCCAGAACTTCAGAAGAATGCGCAGCCACGCCCTTATATGGAATGTTGGCTTGTCACAATGCAGCCAGGGAAAGAGGCAGACACAGACAGGGAAAGAGGCAAACACAGACAGGGAAAGAGGCAGACACCGACAGGGTAAGAGACAGACACAAAGATACAGACACAGACAAAGAGACAGACAGACAGGGAAAGAGGGAAAGAGAAAGACAGGTTAAGAGACAGACACAGACAAAGAGACAGACTGACAGGGAAAGAGACAGACAGGGAAAGAGAGGGAAAGAGACAGAGATAGATAGACAGACAGGGAAAGAGATAGATAGACAGACAGGGAAAGAGACAGACAGACAAAGAAAGAGAGAGACAGAGAGATATATACTGAGGGTGAGACAGAGAATGGGAGAGAAACAGAGAGACAGTTACTATCCTGGGGAGCGCCGGGTGCTATGTTGTGAGGCGAAATTTTAACCCCGCGCGTTCCAATTTACCAATCAATTTTGCCCCTATCTACATAATGGGGAAAAAGTGAAACGAAAAGTGTTGGGGGCAAATTGACAGCTGCCAGATGAGAACAAGGGGGACTTAAAAAATGAGGCGATGGCGCCAAAGAGTATATACCATACAGTTGCTAAGGTGGGGCCCCGACATGGGATACTCACCACACTCGGGGATATGAACACACACACAAAATGCACCACACACTACCACGTGCTTGAACACATATAACACCCACAGCACACATCTCACCACACATACACCAACCTCGCCACATAATCGCCCTAAACACACACAAGTCTGGTATTATCCTTCAAAAATAAAAATCTGATTAATAAGCAGCCAAACTACAAGAACAACAAATGTACCACATAGGAAATACACCAACTGTCAGTCACATGACCTGTCTGTTATGTGTATGTGTGAGCTAATATATACTGTCAGGGGGGAGGGCTTTCTGTTGCCTGGAGATTTATCAGGCTGCCAATAGCAACCAATCACAGCTTAGCTTCTATTTTGCTACAGTTAAGTAATCTGAGCTCTGATTGGTTAATATAGGCAACAATTTAATAATTACATTTATATCTATCTGTTTTGTGGTGTTTGTGTGCAGAATACATTTTTGTTAATACATTCTATTTTGTTAACAGCAGTTATTAACCCAGGCGAAGCCGGGTAGTACAGCTAGTTATTTATAAATGTCATTTATATATTATGTAAACCGTATACGGTTTCAGAATTTTCAATCCATCTTCGACTGTTTTTTCGACCAATAGGAAAATTGTAACAGAGCCACCATCTTTATTTTGTGCTGAATATAAGTAAAACATCGTAAAACAATATGTAGATACTAATTATTATCCATTTTTCGTATAAAAATCATGCCTATAGTGATAAATTTCATACAAAATATATGTAAGCCAAGTCCAGGCTCAAAGACAAATTCTGACTGTTATGTCCCCACATAAGGCGAATGAAGGTATAACTGGCTGTTAGATGCTGTGAGACTTTCCTACCTTCGCATCAAAGAAATTGAAGACTTCACAAGCCTAGAAATGTGTGTGCTCATAGCAATGAGATGAACAGCAAAATGGCTACTGAGAGGAGCGAGGCAGGAAGAGAAGTAGAAGCCACTCCCAGTTTGAATCAACTTAATTGACAGTAACATAAGTTAGCAGTAACAAGACTGGCCAATAGATATCAGCATAACATTTGTAGCTGAATGAACTTTAGTTTCTGAAACCAAGTAAAGGAGAAAGTCTTCCCACAGTGGAGGCATATATGAAGGTACAATTGTACCTCTGCAGCCTGTTAACGTTGTAAAATTATGCAGCCTAACGAAGATTAAGAGAGCAGCTGCTAAAAAGCCATTACAAACCAACAAACAGATATTTGAAGCAGCTGGTGCCTCTGGAGTCCATCAAACCTCAAGGTGTAGGATCCTTCAAAGGCTTGCTGTGGTGCATAAATCTACTATTTGGCCACCCCTAACCAGTGCTCAAAAGCAGAAACGGTTGCAGTGGGCACAGACATACATGAAGACTAATTTTCCAACAGTCTTGTTTAATGATGAGAGTCGAGCAACCCTGGATGGTCCAGCTGGATGGAGTAGTGGATGGTTGGTGGATGGCCACCATGTCCCAAAAAGGCTGCGACGTCAGCAAGGAGGTGGAGGAGTCAAGTTTGGGGCCGGAATTATGGGGAGACATCTGGTAGGCCCTTTTAGGGTTCCTGAAGGTGTGAAAATTACCTCTGCAACGTGAAAATGACCAACTGACAACTGACAACTTTTTCCATGGTACAAAAAACAGAAACGTGGCTTCAGGAGCAAAATCATCTTCATGCACGCCAATGTGTGCTGCCCCTGCAGCAGACTGAACCGCTTGGATCCGGCGGCGGTGATTACTTGTAGCTTGAGGGTCTGCGGTCCCAGGGGCTAGGGGCCACACTCAAATGGAAAAGGGGGGTATTTACAGTGGATTGGTATAGTTCGTGACACCACCCATGGTGTACGGCAATTGGGAGTACCCAGGGTGATGGAGTGGGGCAGCAAGATGACGTTACCCTCCACGGGTAAGACAAGGCCCCGGGACTCTGGATGGTGGTGTGAGTTGCAAGGAGAGCGCAGGTTCGCTGGTTGAAGGGGTCAGTCGGGTACTCACTCAGCAATAAAGCAGATGCTGACAACAGGGTAAACCATGTCTCTTATTGCCGCTGTCTCCTGTGGGGAGCTCGTCCGGGTCACGTCCCCTGTAGCACTGCCTGGTGGTCCGTGGCCTGACTCCTGGCACAAAATTTAGATTGTCCGTTAAGGCCCGGTAGCTTGAAGTTTTCCAGGCCCCGCTCCCCACTGTGGCTAAGTGAAGGAGCCTGCTCTCAGGAGCTCACACTTGGGATTTCAGTGGGCTGCTTGCTAGGAAAGCCCTATCCTCCTCATTGCGCTAGTGCGCCCGATCTCTGAGCTTCAAGGGAACAGTCCATAAAGGCCCTGTTCTCTGCAGGTTAATTGCTGGGTCGCCTGAAGCTTCTCCCCGACCTAGGGTCCTTGTACCTCAACGTGCCTTCGGTCTCGGACCAGTGATAGGACTAGAGGCTAACTCCGGCACACTACTGATTTCCCATAAATCAAAGTGGAACGCAGTAATTAGATGTCAAAATTCTTTTCTTTTATTTTGCAGTACAAATGTCCGCCAGGTGTCGACGTTTCGGCTAACAAGCCTTCATCAGGTCGGACAGACTGAATATAGTATTTACAGATGAGAAAAAACAAAAGAAAGGAAATCAATCAATTGTAATCATGGCTGCATTGTCAAGGTACACAAGGCAAAAATAAACAACAGGAAAATAGGTAATGACAACTCCATAGAGACAAGAGTACAAGAATCAATGCATACAGTTTAAACATGGGGGATACCACGTATAAAGTTCATAGAACCTGTTGATTATTGTTATAACATAGCACAGTGGATATAGGATGAAAAGGCGACGTGGAGTGACCGTTAGGTATGGAGAACATGGTAAGGACGCTCACCTTGACCTACACTGGAATAGTAGTCTGGTAAATATGTAGGATGGCTGTAAGAATATAATGCCCTCCGTACGAAGACAGCTGAAGGAGGGAAAAAAAGATGTGAAAGAGAAAGGAAGGGAGAGATCAGGAAATTATGTATGTTTGGACATACCCTATACAGAGTCCCTGGGTAATGCCGGCGTATACAGTGCCTACAAGTAGTATTCAACCCCCTGCAGATTTAGCAGGTTTACACATTTGAATTAACTTGGCATTGTGACATTTGGACTGTAGATCAGCCTGGAAGTGTGAAATGCACTGCAGCAAAAAAGAATATTTCTTTTTTTTTTTTTTTTTTTTTTTAAATTGTGAAAAGTTTATTCAGAGGGTCATTTATTATTCAACCCCTCAAACCACCAGAATTCTGTTTGGTTCCCCTAAAGTATTAAGAAGTATTTCAGGCACAAAGAACAATGAGCTTCACATGTTTGGATTAATTATCTCTTTTTCCAGCCTTTTCTGACTAATTAAGACCCTCCACAAACTTGTGAACAGCACTCATACTTGGTCAACATGGGAAAGACAAAGGAGCATTCCAAGGCCATCAGAGACAAGATCGTGGAGGGTCACAAGGCTGGCAAGGGGTACAAAACCCTTTCCAAGGAGTTGGGCCTACCTGTCTCCACTGTTGGGAGCATCATCCGGAAGTGGAAGGCTTATGAAACTACTGTTAGCCTTCCACGGCCTGGACAGCCTTTGAACATTTTCACCCGTGCCGAGGCCAGGCTTGTCCGAAGAGTCAAGGCTAACCCAAGGACAACAAGGAAGGAGGTCCGGGAAGATCTCATGGCAGTGGGGACATTGGTTTCAGTCAATACCATAAGTAACATACTCCACCGCAATGGTCTCCGTTCCAGACGAGCCCGTAAGGTACCTTTACTTTCAAAGCGTCATGTCAAGGCTCGTCTACAGTTTGCTCATGATCACTTGGAGGACTCTGAGACAGACTGGTTCAAGGTTCTCTGGTCTGATGAGACCAAGATCGAGATCTTTGGTGCCAACCACACACGTGACGTTTGGAGACTGGATGGCACTGCATACGACCCCAAGAAAAACCATCCCTACAGTCAAGCATGGTGGTGGCAGCATCATGCTGTGGGGCTGTTTATCAGCCAAGGGGCCTGGCAATCTGGTCCGCATCCATGGGAAGATGAATAGCACGGCCTACCTGGAGATTTTGGCCAAGAACCTCCGCTCCTCCATCAAGGATCTTAAGATGGGTCGTCATTTCATCTTCCAACAAGACAACGACCCAAAGCACACAGCCAAGAAAACCAAGGCCTGGTTCAAGAGGGAAAAAATCAAGGTGTTGCAGTGGCCTAGTCAGTCTCCTGACCTTAACCCAATTGAAAACTTGTGGAAGGAGCTCAAGATTAAAGTCCACATGAGACACCCAAAGAACCTAGATAACTTGGAGAAAATCTGCATGGAGGAGTGGGCCAAGATAACTCCAGAGACCTGTGCCGGCCTGATCAGGTCTTATAAAAGATGATTATTAGCTGTAATTGTAAACAAGGGTTATTCCACAAAATATTAAACCTAGGGGTTGAATAATAATTGACCCACACTTTTATGTTGAAAATGTATTAAAATTTAACTGAGCAACATAAATTGTTGGTTTGTAAGATTTATGCATCTGTTAATAAATCCTGCCCTTGTTTGAAGTTTGCAGGCTCTAACTTATTTGCATCTTATCAAACCTGCTAAATCTGCATGGGGTTGAATACTACTTGTAGGCACTGTAGGATCAGATCCTAAGAGAGTGTGTGGATCATAGTGAGGAAGTCTGGAACAGAGAACATGAGACATATTCAACAGTGGTATGGGAATAAGGAATAACCTGTTAGGTTGAGTAACAAGGTGATACTGATCAACAGGTAGGGTCCATAAGGGGAAGTAAAGTGTTGATTACCTCGGTGGTCGTATATGTCCCTTGCTGGGGTGTCCAGACGCTTGAGAAATATGGCAACCAAAAAAGTGTCAGGGAGAAGTCAGCTCCTGCAGTGTGATGTCAGTGTCCAAGGCTCAAGCTTGGGATCAGGATGATATATCTGATTGCTGTTATAGCTATATTAAATAGAATAGTAGGTGATACCTTAGGAACAATCTGCCTGTTATCCCCTTTTTAACATCAAAGATTAAACTACTAACAACGTTCATATTACTATTCCACTGTATAACCTCTATTTTTATTCGTGATTATCCTGTTATATGGTATCCTAATTCTCTCCTTCATTACAAAACTAGCACCACTTTCTGACAACCACATCCAGCCTGTCACTCACCCCTGCACTGAAATGTAATCTCCGCGCCTGGATCCACTACTAACACTGTCATGTGACTCACTAACATGCCCTCCCGGTCACATGTGCGCCTCAATGCCTTACTTTCGCGTTCCACCCAGCAGCAGTGACGCGCTCCCTATCTCTAACACTGGAAACCACTCGCGCATGCGCAGTGCACCACGCCCCATCATGCACCACTTCTAACGAAACCAGAAGTGACGTCGCTGCTCTCTCCAGGTTAAAAGGACACTTTCCCACCAACTCTATACCCCACAGGATGAGCGATCTATCTCTGCGGCACCACAGGCTCATGGTAAGGTGACTCCCCTGGACATAACTGGACCCACTCTACCACCATAGGATATGTATTTACTGATCCCCTCTCCTCCATAGCCAGCTGCCTTTGACTTTTCCATGCCCAACGGACCTTCCTCCAGGCCACACCACTGAAGTCAATAGGTAACACTATTCTCATTTTTACACTCTCTCTCCTCCATCTCCCCTTTTTTTTTCTCTACTCCATACCCCATAGTTACCACTGAATCACCCCTGATTTCATTGTATGTAGCTGAAGCAACAATCAGGCACATCATCCTGATTACAAGCATAAGCCCTGGACCCTGACTCCGCACTGCAAGAGCTGCCCTCTGCCTGACACTCCCATGATTGCAATATTTTCCAAGCCCGACGGATCTTGTTCCAGGCTATACTTCTGAAGTCACTAGGTAACATGCTTCTTACTTTTATTCTCTCTCCTCTATCCCCCCCTTATCTTCTACTCCTTTCCCCATAGTTACCACCGAATCACCTTTGATGTCGTTTCATTTTATGTAGCTGAAGTAACAACCAGGCACATCATCCTGATTCCTGGCGTGAGCCCTGGACCCGGACTCCATACTATAGGAGCTGCCCTCTCCCTGACAATCTTATGATTGTAATATCTCTCAAGCCCAACGGACCTTTCTCCAGGCTATACCACTGAAGTCAATAGGTAACATTACTCCCGCTTTTTACTCTCTCCCCCCTTTTTTACTCTCTCCTTCATTTACTCCATACTCCTCAGCTACCACTATATCACCTACTATTCTATTTAATATATAGCTATAACAGCAATCAGATATATCATCCTGATCCCAAGCTTGAGCCTTGGACACTGACATCACACTGCAGGAGCTGCCTTCTCCCTGACATTTTTGTGGTTGCCATATTTCTCAAGCGTCTGGGCACCCCAGCAAGGGACATATACGACCACCGAGGTAATCAACACTTTACTTTCCCTTATGGACCCCACCTGTTGATCAGTATCGCCTTGTTACTCAACCTAACAGGTTATTCCTTATTCCCATACCACTGTTGAATATGTCTCATGTTCTCTGTTCCAGACTTCCTCACTATGATCCACACACTCTCTTAGGATCTGATCCTATACGCCGGCATTACCCAGGGACTCTGTATAGGGTATGTCCAAACATACATAATTTCCTGATCTCTCCCTTCCTTTCTCTTTCACATCTTTTTTTTCCCTCCTTCAGCTGTCTTTGTACGGAGGGCATTATATTCTTACAGCCATCCTACATATTTACCAGACTACTATTCCAGTGTAGGTCAAGGTGAGCGTCCTTACCATGTTCTCCATACCTAACGGTCACTCCACGTCGCCTTTTCATCCTATATCCACTGTGCTATGTTATAACAATAATCAACAGGTTCTATGAACTTTATACGTGGTATCCCCCATGTTTAAACTGTATGCATTGATTCTTGTACCCTTGTCTCTATGGAGTTGTCATTACCTATTTTCCTGATGTTCATTTTTGCCTTATGTACCTTGGCAATGCAGCTATGATTACAATTGATTGATTTCCTTTCTTTTGTTTTTTCTCATCTGTAAATACTGTATTCAGTCTGTCCGACCTGATGAAGGCTTGTTAGCCGAAACGTCGACACCTGGCGGACATTTGTACATCACCGTTTTTTTCACGTTTTGCACTAACAAAATAAAAGAAAAGAATTTTGACATCTAATTACTGCGTTCCACTTTGATTTATGGGAAATCAGTAGTGTGCCGGAGTTAGCCTCCAGTGACTGTTTTATTTCTCCTGAGCACCTATGAGAGGTGATGCGAGGTCTTCCCTCCTTCAGTGATAGGACTAGGCTGCTGACCCTCCTCCTTGACGGGTTCCAGGCACCTAGCCTCAATCCCCTGCAACCGGGGGTCTGACTCCTCTAGGTCCAGACCACCATCTGCAACCTAGTCTGCTTCTCCCCTGGGAGCTACAACTCCCAGCTTCCTCAGAGCTCCTAACAGCTCGAGGGTTACTACACGACTACTCTGACACCTCCCACATCCCTGCCTGACCCCTAGGTGGGCGGCCCTATTCCTGCTTAAGCAGCCCACTGGTGTGCTTGACAGGTGTGGTGCAAGATGTATCTAGGATTTGTGAATGCTAGTGGAGGCAGTACTGCAGGATAGAGACCTAGAACCATGGGTGTTTGAGCCCTGTAGGGGGAGGGCAGATTGTGCAGAACCCTGTGACGACCCAAATAGTCCAGGGCATCACAAATGCACCATCTCATAATGCAAAGAATACCTCAGTGTCATTGGCTGATATGGGCAAAAAAGGAGGTAAACTCATGGTGGGGCCACCATCTTCCCCTGACCTCAACCTTATAGAGAACCTTTGGAGTATGATCAAGCAAAAGATCTATGAGGGTGGGAGGTAGTTTACATCAAAACAGCAGCTCTGAAAGGCTATTCTGACATCATGCAAAGAAATTCAAGCAGAAACTCTCCAAAAACTCACAAGTTCAATGGATGCAAGAATTGTGAAGGTGATATCAAAGAAGGGTTCCTATGTTAACTTGTAAATTGTCCTGTTAGGATGTTTTGGATTTAAATAGCTTTTTATTTCAGTGAATATGACCTCCTAATGCTGCAAATTCCACAAATGAGCATTTTTAGTTCTTTAAAACATAAAATGGTTAGAAACTCTCCTGTGCCTAATAATTTGGAACAGTGCATTTTGAGGTTTTTTTTTAATTTTGAAGGTTATACTGTTATCATTGGGAGGTTTCTTCAATATAATTCGATTTATACTCTAACGCAGACCTGGGCAAGGGGCGGACCGCGGACCGGATCCGGCCCGCCTACTGTCTGTGACTGGCCCGCCCATCTTGCTGAGAGTTAGAGCCGTGGCCTGATCTATGCCTCAGCCTCGCTCTCACTGCCGGGAGCTATGTATCCTGAAATGCAGTGATAAGCAGCTGCCATGCCCCCACTCTGCCGGTCATGCCCCCTCTGGATGCTGATCACACTCTCTGGATGCCCTCTACGGCATCTATGCTGCTAGCCACGCCCCCTTTTGCTGTCTTCCATGCCCCCTCAATGCTGGAAACACACACTCCTCGAATGCCTCTCTTGTCCTCTCCTACTGCTCTGTCGATGTGTCGCTGGCGGGGGACAGATCACAACCGGGGGGGCCGCTCGAGGCACTCGGATCCGGGCGGTGGCTGTGGCTCGAGTGGCAGCCGGATCCGGGGCTCGCGCCACCGTCCGTCGCCCATGAGTGAAAAGGGGGTATTTACAGGGGAGTTGTCTGTGACGCCACCCATGAGTTGAGGTGAGGGATGTTGACACCGCCACTGCCTGTTGATGGGGCGCCCGGGGGGCTGATGGAGCAGGGGGGGCAGCAAGATTGGATCGCCTCCATGGGTAGGGGAGGTGTAGTCCCAGGGCCCATTTGGAAGTTGTGGTGATGGCAGGGATAGCTCAGCGAAACGCCATCCGCAGGACTGTATCAGAGGGGACTGGTGTACTCACTCTGAGGATGACGCAGTAACTTCACACAAGTCCATAAGGTAAACCAGAAATTGCAGGTGTTCGTGAGCCTTTGGTGGGTGGTGCTCGGATCCCACACCCGGTACAATGAAGCAGAGCCCTCTCTCCTGCACACAGTGGAAAGTCACTTTAACTCCTCTGCTTGAAACGGGGGAAGTCCACTTCCCTGCACTAGTACGGATTCCCGCTCACAATACCGGCGGGCCACTACCCTGTCCCAGTCCATTTTGGGTTCCTTCCTACAGCAACTTGTTCCAGCGGTTCCGTAGCTCAATTTCACTTCAGTTCCCTGAGCTTGGCTCACATTGCACGCTTCCCTAGCAGCCCAGGAGCTCCAACCCCTGTCTGCTCTGTTCTGCTCTCCACTTCCAACTGCCTGTTTTCTCCCCAGGCACTTCATATCCCCTGAGTGGGCGTCCCTACTGTTCTTGGGGGGGGGGGGGGATTAGATTGTACCAGTGTGGGATCAGTGGTAACAAGGAGGATTAACTCTTTTGTGACTACCTGGTTTTGCCACGGCATCACAGATGCTGGCCACGCCCCCTTTGCCTGCCCCTTCTACCCTGGGATTCTCACATGACCAGCTCATCTCCACAGTGGCCACTTCAAAAATGTTTGTTCTACAAACTGCGGTAAGTGCACCAGTCGATTCAGGGAGAGTGCAAAGTGGCTGCAGGAGAAGAGAGCTGAAGAGCTGCACTTGTGTCTTGTCAGGTCACCCCTGTGCCTGCAATAGAGGAAGCAGACATACAGGGGATTCAGAGAAGGCAGCCAGAGGAGCCCTCAGGCTCTGCTGCTGCAGTGCTGCCTGCCTGTGCCCTCAGCATCCCCAGGGCAAGTATGAATGCCCCACTGGCCATCAATGTCAGTATGCATGCCCCACTGGCCACCACTGTCAGTATGCATGCCCCACTGGCCACCACTGTCAGTATGCATGCCCCACTAGCCACCACTGTCAGTATGCATTCCTCACTGGCCACCACAGTCAGTATGCATGCCCCACTGGCCACCACTGTCAGTATGCATGCCCCACTGGCCACCACTGTCAGTATGCATGCCCCAGTGGCCACCTCTGTCAGTATGCATGCCCCACTAGTCACCACTGTCAGTATGCATGCCCCACTAGCCACCACTGTCTTTATGCATGGCCCACTAGCCATCACTGTCAGTATGCATGCCCCACTGGCCACCATTGTCAGTATGCATGCTCCACTGGCCACCATTGTCAGTATGCATGCCCCGTTGGCTACCACTGTCAGTATATATTCCCCACTGGCCACCACTGTCAATATGCACGTCCCACTGGCCACCACTGTCAGTATGCATGCCCCACTGACCACCACTGTCAGTTTGCATGCCCCATTGACCACCACTGTCAGTATGCATGCCCCACTGGCCACCACTGTCAGTATGCATGCCCCACAGGCCACCACTCTCAGTATGTATGCTCCACTGGCCAAGTGTATGCTCCACTGGCCACCACTGTCAGTATGTCTGCTCCACTGGCCACAGGGCTAGTATGTATGCTCCACAGGCCACCAGGGCCAGTATGTATGCTTCACAGGCCCCAATAATGTCTATTCCACTTACTGACCCCAGTAATGTGTATGTCCCCCACTAACCCCAGTAATGTCTGCCACTTACTGACCCCAGTAATGTGTATGCCCCCCCACTGACCCTAGTAATGTCTATGCCCCCCCACCGATCCCAGTAATGTGTATGCCCCCCACTGATCCCAGAAATGTGTATGCCCCCCACACTGACCCTAGTAATGTCTATGCCCCCAACTGACCCAATTTATGTCTATGCCCCCCACTGATCCCAGTAATGTGTATGCCCCCCACATTTTCATTGAATCTTATTATTGTTTAACTTACTGTTTGTTTATGAAGGGATAGTATATGTACTATATACAGTATTGGATAGAACTGAGCTAATTATATTAGTCCGGCCCTCTAAAACCATACCCATTTCTCATGCAGCCCCATGGGAAAATTAATTGCCCACCCCTGCTCTAACGGGTGATTACTTTTATTAAACTGTCTGTCATTTGCACCAACCATTTAGGAAAATCAGAGAAAAATATCATTTGCATAATAATTTGGAACATAGTGTAAACATCTTCTAACAAAGAATCACAATCCATATTTTTTTTTACAATGGTCTTTGCTAGGAAGCCAATTCTTCTGGTTATACCCCATTCACACACATGACCTCTGTGATCACCCTGCATTTATTGGTAGATATTTAGATACAGTCAGGGTCAGAAATATTTGGACAGTGACACAAGTTTTGTTATTTTAGCTGTTTACAAAAACATGTTCAGAAATACAATTATATATATATAATATGGGCTGAAAGTGCACACTCCCAGCTGCAATATGAGAGTTTTCACATCCAAATCGGAGAAAGGGTTTAGGAATCATAACTCTGTAATGCATAGCCTCCTCTTTTTCAAGGGACCAAAAGTAATTGGACAAGGGACTCTAAGGGCTGCAATTAACTCTGAAGGCGTCTCCTGGGGTTGATTACAGGTGTGTGGTTTTGCATTTGGAAGCTGTTGCTGTGACCAGACAACATGCGGTCTAAGGAACTCTCAGTTGAGGTGAAGCAGAACATCCTGAGGCTGAAAAAAAAGAAAAAATCCATCAGAGAGATAACAGACATGCTTGGAGTAGCAAAATCAACAGTCGGGTACATTCTGAGAAAAAAGGAATTGACTGGTGAGCTTGGGAACTCAAAAAGGCCTGGGCGTCCACGGATGACAACAGTGGTGGATGATCACCGCATACTTTCTTTGGTGAAGAAGAACCCGTTCACAACATCAACTGAAGTCCAGAACACTCTCAGTGAAGTAGGTGTATCTGTCTCTAAGTCAACAGTAAAGAGAAGACTCCATGAAAGTAAATACAAAGGGTTCACATCTAGATGCAAACCATTCATCAATTCCAAAAATAGACAGGCCAGAGTTAAATTTGCTGAAAAACACCTCATGAAGCCAGCTCAGTTCTGGAAAAGTATTCTATGGACAGATGAGACAAAGATCAACCTGTACCAGAATGAAGGGAAGAAAAAAGTTTGGAGAAGAAAGGGAACGGCACATGATCCAAGGCACACCACATCCTCTGTAAAACATGGTGGAGGCAATGTGATGGCATGGGCATGCATGGCTTTCAATGGCACTGGGTCACTTGTGTGACATAACAGCAGACAAGAGTAGCCGGATGAATTCTGAAGTGTACCGGGATATACTTTCAGCCCAGATTCAGCCAAATGCCGCAAAGTTGATCGGACGGCGCTTCATAGAACAGATGGACAATGACCCCAAGCATACAGCCAAAGCTACCCAGGAGTTCATGAGGGCAAAAAAGTGGAACATTCTGCAATGGCCAAGTCAATCACCAGATCTTAACCCAATTGAGCATGCATTTCACTTGCTCAAATCCAGACTTAAGACGGAAAGACCCACAAACAAGCAAGACCTGAAGGCTGCGGCTGTAAAGGCCTGGCAAAGTATTAAGAAGGAGGAAACCCAGCATTTGGTGATGTCCATGGGTTCCAGACTTAAGGCAGTGATTGCCTCCAAAGGATTCGCAACAAAATATTGAAAATAAAAATATTTTGTTTGGGTTTGGTTTATTTGTCCAATTACTTTTGACCTCCTAAAATGTGGAGTGTTTGTAAAGAAATGTGTACAATTCATACAATTTCTATCAGATATTTTTGTTCAAACCTTCAAATTAAACGTTACAATCTGCACTTGAATTCTGTTGTAGAGGTTTCATTTCAAATCCAATGTGGTGGCATGCAGAGCCCAACTCGCGAAAATTGTGTCACTGTCCAAATATTTCTGGACCTAACTGTATTTACACTGTCACAGTTCTGATCTGCAGCACATCTTTTGTGCTGTGACGTCCTATTATGCTCTCCCGCGAAGTCGGTCTTCGTCTGTTTTTTTGCACAAAGCATTTTGCCTTGATGCTCTTCTGTCTTGCAGTCCTCTGGACGGGTTGCTTCCTGGCCCCAGATCCAACTCTGGTGCTAGGAGGGGCTTGCTCACATGCTCGGCATTTCGGGTGATTGCTCTGCTTTATTAGGGAGCATGTTCAGCCGAAACAGTGCCAGTCTTATTTCCTGTTCTGCAGTAAATGCTTGGCTCCTGTTGTGTCTTGTTATCTTATCTCGGCTACTCGAAATTGAACTGTTATTGACTCTGCTGTGCCTGCCCCCCTGGACCTTCTGGTTTTGGACCTCGGACCTCCTCCTGACCTGGTCCCTACCTGCTCCTTGCATCCCATATGTACTCTCCTAGTGTCCTGACCCTCGGCCTGTTTCTTGACCTTGCTTTTGCCTGCTCCCTGTGTTCTCTCATGTTTTCTTTGTTACTGATCCCGGCTAGTGATGAGCGAGTATGCTTGTTACTACTCGGTACTCTCACGAGTATCGCTGTACTCGGGCTACTCGGCGGGGACCGAGTAATCTCGCGATACTCGTGCTGTACTCGTGGTCTTCATCCCTGCATGTTGGCGCTCTTTTGAGAGCCAGCCCTCATGCGGGGATTGGCTGGCAGACCACTGCAATGCCACAGCCTTGTTAGTTGTGGAATTGCAGTGATTGGCCGGCCTGCACAGCGTGACCGAGCCTTTATACCGGCGGGCGCGCTGTGCTCTGTACACAGCCATCTCATATTCCCTGCTTTCCACGCCCACAAGCGCCTATGATTGGTTGCAGTGAGACACGCCCCCACGCTGAGTGACAGGTGTCTCACTGCACCCAATCACAGCAGCCGGTGGGCGTGTCTATACTGTGCAGTAAAATAAATAAATAAATAAAAAAAACGGCGTGCGGTCCCCCCAATTTTAATACCAGCCAGATAAAGCCATACGGCTGAAGCCTGGTATTCTCAGGATGGGGAGCTCCACGTTATGGGGAGCCCCCCAGCCTAACAATATCAGTCAGCAGCAGCCGCCCAGAATTGCCGCATACATTAGATGCGACAGTTCTGGGACTCTACCCGGCTCTTCCCGATTTACCCTAGTGCGTTGGCAAATCGGGGTAAGGAGTTAATGGCAGCCCATAGCTGCCACTAAATCCTAGATTAATCATGTCAGGCGTCTCCCCGAGATACCTTTCATGATTAATCTGTAAATTACAGTTAAAAAACACACACACCTGAAAAAATCCTTTATTAGAAATAAAAAACAATAACAAAGTCCCTCATCACCAATTTATTAACCCCGACAAACCCTCCATGTCCGGCGTAATCCACAGTCCTCCAGCGTCGCGTCCAGCTCTGCTACATTCAGGTGACAGGAGCTGCAGAATACACCGCCGCTTCTGTCAGCTTCACACAGCAACTGAGGTGAGTAGCGCGATCAGCTGCTGTCAGTCAGGTAACTCACGGCCACCGCTGGATCCAGCGGTGGCCGCGGGTAACCTCAGTGACAGCAGCTGATCGCTATACTCACCTCAGTTGCTGCATGGAGCTGACCGGAGCGGCGGTGAGTAGCGCGATCAGCTGAGCTGTCACTGAGGTTAGGCTAGTTTCACACTTGCGTTCAGCGCCTTCCGTCACTATTGAGAATAGCGCAGTCCGTTAACGGACCGCGCTATTCTCCATAGAGTTGTATGGATGACGCACTGTAACGCAAGTGTCTGCGTTGCATCCGCTGGACGACGCAGCGGCGCTGTTTTGACGCTGCGTCTAGCGGATTGAACGCAGCATGTAACAACATTTTTTGGAGCGTTAAAATAGCGCACCATGACGGATTCCGTTGGAATTCGCCACGGTGTCTAATGATTGTCTATGGTGGCGGTTTCTGCCGCTATGCACTAAGTGGCGGAATCCGCTGACGGATTTCGTCACGTTCTACTGCACATGCTCAGCATGTCCAGCAGAACGATCGAAATCATTTAAAATCACTCCTGGTCTCTGTCCCCCCTCTCCCCTCCTCTCTCATACTCACCGATCACCGGCGCGGCGCTGCACGGCGTCCACACTGCTGCGGTGGCTTTTCCTCTTTTGAAAAAGCCGGCCGCCCATTATTCAATCTCGTATTCCCTGCTTTCCCCGCCCACCGGCGCCTATGATTGGTTGCAGGCAGACCCGCCCCCACGCTGACTGACAGCTGTCTCACTGCAACCAATCACAGCCGCCGGTGGGCGGTTGAAATAAATAATTAAAAAAACCGGCGTGCGGTCCCCCCAATTTTAATACCAGCCAGATAAAGCCATACGGCTGAAGGCTGGTATTCTCAGGCTGGGGAGCCCCACATTATGGGGAGCCCCCCAGCCTAACAATTTCAGCCAGCAGCCGCCCAGAATAGTCGCATCCATTAGATCCGACAGTTCTGGGACTGTACCCGGCTCTTCCCGATTTGCCCTGGTGCGTTGGCAAATTGGGGTAATAAGGAGTTATTGGCAGCCCATAGCTGCCAATAAGTAATAAATTAATCATGTCAGGCGTCTCCACGAGATACCCTCCATGATTAATCTGTAAGTTAAAGAAAATAAACACACACACCCGAAAAAATCCTTTATTTGAAATAAAAGACAAAAAAACCACCCTCTTTTACCACTTTATTAAAATCCCCAAATACCCCTCCAGGTCCGACGTAATCCAGAGGTCCCGCAACACATCCAGCTCTGCTACATGAAGCTGACAGGAGCGGCAGTAGAACGCCGCTCCTGTGAGCTCCACGCAGCAGCTGAAGTGAATGGCGCTGTCAGCGGGGACGTCACTGAGGTAATGCCGGTGTGTGTGTGCGGTGATGATGGGTGCGGTAGTGTCGGGATGTGTGCAGGAATGATGAGGGCTGTAGTGTCGGGCTGTGTGCGGGGCTGTGTGCGGGGATGTCGGGCTGTGTGCGGTGATGTGTGCGGGGGTGTCGGGCTGTGTGCGGGGATGTCGGGCTGTGTGCGGGGATGTCGGGCTGTGTGCGGGGATGTGTGCGAGATGTCGGGCTGTGTGCGGGGATGTGTGCGGGGATGTCGGGCTGTGTGCGGGGATGTGTGCGGGGATGTCGGGCTGTGTGCGGGGATGTCGGGCTGTGTGCGGGGATGTCGGGCTGTGTGCGGGGATGTCGGGCTGTGTGCGGGGATGTGTGCGGGGATGTCGGGCTGTGTGCGGGGATGTCGGGCTGTGTGCGGGGATGTGTGCGGGGATGTCGGACTGTGTGCGGGGATGTCGGGCTGTGTGCGGGGATGTCGGGCTGTGTGCGGGGATGTCGGGCTGTGTGCGGGGATGTCGGGTTCTGTGCGGGGATGTCGGGCTGTGTGCGGGGATGTCGGGCTGTGTGCGGGGATGTCGGGCTGTGTGCGGGGATGTCGGGTTCTGTGCGGGGATGTCGGGCTGTGTGCGGGGATGTGTGCGGGGATGTCGGGCTGTGTGCGGGGATATCGGGCTGTGTGCGGGGATGTCGGGCTGTGTGCGGGGATATCGGGCTCTGTGCGGGGATTTCGGGCTGTGTGCAGTGATGTGTGCGGGGATGTCGGGCTGTATGCGGGGATGTGTGCGGGGATGTGTGCGGGGATGTCGGGCTGTGTGCGGGGATGTGTGCGGGGATGTCGGGCTGTGTGCGGGGATGTGTGCGGGGATGTCGGGCTGTGTGCAGGGATGTCGGGCTGTGTGCGGGGATGTCGGGCTGTGTGCGGGTATGTCGGGCTGTGTGCGGGGATGTCGGGCTCTGTGCGGGGATGTCGGGCTGTGTGCGGGGATGTGTGCGGGAATGTCGGACTGTGTGCGGGGATGTCGGGCTGTGTGCGGGAATGTCGGGCTGTGTGCGGGGCTGTGTGCGGGGATGTCGGGCTGTGTGCGGGGATGTGTGCGGGGATGTCGGGCTGTGTGCGGGGATGTGTGCGGGGATGTCGGGCTGTGTGTGGGGATGTCGGGCTGTGTGCGGGGATGTCGGGCTGTGTGCGGGGATGTCGGGATGTGTGCGGGGATGTCGGGCTGTGTGCGGGGATGTCGGGCTGTGTGCGGGGATGTCGGGCTGTGTGCGGGGATGTCGGGCGGTGTGCGGGGATGTGTGCGGGGGTGTCGGGCTGTGTGCGGGGATGTCGGGCTGTGTGCGGGGATGTGTGCGGGGCTGTCGGGCTGTGTGCGGGGATGTCGGGCTGTGTGCGGGGATGTCGGGCTGTGTGCGGGGATGTCGGGCTGTGTGCGGGGATGTGTGCGGGGATGTGTGCGGGGATGTCGGGCTGTGTGCGGGGATGTGTGCGGGGATGTCGGGCTGTGTGCGGGGATGTGTGCGGGGATGTCGGGCTGTGTGCGGGGATGTCGGGCTGTGTGCGGGGATGTCGGGCTGTGTGCGGGGATGTGTGCGGGGATGTCGGGCTGTGTGCGGGGATGTCGGGCTGTGTGCGGTGATGTGTGCGGGGGTGTCGGGCTGTGTGCGGGGATGTCGGGCTGTGTGCGGGGATGTCGGGCTGTGTGCGGGGATGTCGGGCTGTGTGCGGGGATGTCGGGCTGTGTGCGGGGATGTGTGCGGGGATGTGTGCGGGGATGTCGGGCTGTGTGCGGGGATGTGTGCGGGGATGTCGGGCTGTGTGCGGGGATGTGTGCGGGGATGTCGGGCTGTGTGCGGGGATGTCGGGCTTTGTGCGGGGATGTCGGGCTGTGTGCGGGGATGTCGGGCTGTGTGCGGGGATGTGTGCGGGGATGTCGGGCTGTGTGCGGGGATGTCGGGCTGTGTGCGGGGATGTCGGGCTGTGTGCGGGGATGTCGGGCTGTGTGCGGGGATGTGTGCGGGGATGTCGGGCTGTGTGCGGGGATGTCGGGCTGTGTGCGGGGATGTCGGGCTGTGTGCGGGGATGTCGGGCTGTGTGCGGTGATGTCGGGCTGTGTGCGGGGATGCCGGGCTGTGTGCGGGGATGTGTGCGGGGATGTCGGGCTGTGTGCGGGGATGTCGGGCTGTGTGCGGGGATGTCGGGCTGTGTGCGGGGATGTCGGGCTGTGTGCGGGGATGTGTGCGGGGATGTCGGGCTGTGTGCGGGGATGTCGGGCTGTGTGCGGGGATGTCGGGCTGTGTGCGGTGATGTCGGGCTGTGTGCGGGGATGTCGGGCTGTGTGCGGGGATGTCGGGCTGTGTGCGGGGATGTGTGCGGGGATGTCGGGCTGTGTGCGGGGATGTCGGGCTGTGTGCGGGGATGTCGGGCTGTGTGCGGTGATGTGTGCGGGGGTGTCGGGCTGTGTGCGGGGATGTCGGGCTGTGTGCGGGGATGTCGGGCTGTGTGCGGGGATGTGTGCGGGGATGTCGGGCTGTGTGCGGGGATGTGTGCGGGGATGTCGGGCTGTGTGCGGGGATGTGTGCGGGGATGTCGGGCTGTGTGCGGGGATGTCGGGCTGTGTGCGGGGATGTGTGCGGGGATGTCGGGCTGTGTGCGGGGATGTGTGCGGGGGTGTCGGGCTGTGTGCGGTGATGTCGGGCTGTGTGCGGGGATGTCGGGCTGTGTGCGGGGATGTCGGGCTGTGTGCGGGGATGTCGGGCTGTGTGCGGGGATGTCGGGCTGTGTGCGGGGATGTGTGCGGGGATGTCGGGCTGTGTGCGGGGATGTCAGGCTGTGTGCGGGGATGTGTGCGGGGATGTCGGGCTGTGTGCGGGGATGTGTGCGGGGGTGTCGGGCTGTGTGCGGTGATGTCGGGCTGTGTGCGGGGATGTCGGGCTGTGTGCGGGGATGTCGGGCTGTGTGCGGGGATGTCGGGCTGTGTGCGGGGATGTGTGCGGGGATGTCGGGCTGTGTGCGGGGATGTCGGGCTGTGTGCGGGAATATCGGGCTGTGCGCGTTGATGTCGGGCTGTGCGCGGTGATGTCGGGCTGTGTGCAGGGGTGTCCGGCTGTGTGCGGTGATGTCGGGCTGTGTGCGGGGATGTCGGGCTGTGCGCGGGGATGATGGGTGCTCTCTCTCGGCCCAAAGAAAACTTTACGCAATGCGTTATTTCACTGGAATCCGTGGCCTTTATTATCACACTTTTTGCAAGGCATCCGTCACATGCGTTACACAACGCAATGTGACGGATGCCGTTCAACACAAGTGTGAAACTAGCCTTACCCGCGGCCACCGCTGCATCCAGGTAACCTCAGTGACAGCTCAGCTGATCGCTATACTCACCTCATTAGCTGTGTGGAGGTGACCGGAGCGGCGGTGTATTCTGCAGCTCCTGTCACCTTCATGCAGCACAGCTGGACACGACGCTGGAGGTCCGTGGATTACGCCGGACATGGAGGGTTTGTCGGGGTTAATAAATTGGTAATGAGGGACTTTGTTAGTGTTTTTTATTTCTAATAAAGGATTTTTCGGGTGTGTGTGTTTTTTAACTGTAATTTACAGATTAATCATGGAAGGAATCTCGGGGAGACGCCTGACATGATTAATCTAGGATTTAGTGGCAGCTATGGGCTGCCATTAACTCCTTATTACCCCGATTTGCCAATGCACCAGTGCAAATCGGGAAGAGCCGGGTATAGTCCCAGAACTGTCGCATATAATGTATGCGGCAATTCTGGGCGGCTGCTGACTGATATTGTTAGGCTGGGGGGCTCCCCATAACGTGGAGCTCCCCATCCTGAGAATACCAGCCTGCAGTCGTATGGCTTTATCTGGCTGGTATTAAAATTGGGGGGACCGCACGCCGTTTTTTTAAATTATTTAATTATTTATTTCACTGCACAGTATAGACACGCCCACCGGCTGCTGTGATTGGGTTCAGTGAGACACCTGTCACTCAGCGTGGGGGCGTGTCTCACTGCAACCAATCATAGGCGCCGAGAAGCAGGAAAGTAGGGAATACGAGATTGTTTAATCTCCGGCTTTTTCAAAAGAGGAAAAGCCGCTGGAGTTTAGTGAACAGCAGTGCAGCGCCACGGCAGTGATCGGGGAACGGTGAGTAAGAGAGAGGGGGGAGAATGACCGACAGACTGTAAGAGGGGGACAGACAAGACAGAGAGAGACCGACAGAGCGAGACCGACCGACGGGAGATAGAATGAAAAAAAAAATGACCGACATCGCTAGTAAAAAGCACAAAACGTGCGTTTTGGACATCGGAGTGCCACACAATGTTTTACGTAAAATCTTTCATGTATTAATCTCAAAAAGTAACATACACCAGCTCTATCTCACTATTGGGTATGTGCCCTTAACATTTCCGCCATGAAAATTAATTTTGGTGTCATTTTGGAAGGTTTTCTGGTGAGTCCGTAAAAATGGCGTAAAACGCGGACAAAATTGTTCACAGCTGTGACTTTTGAGTGATAAATGCTTCAAGGGGTCTTCCCCTTGCTGTTGCCATGTCATTTGAGCACTCTTCTGAGACTTTTGTGACATTTTTAGGGTTTCTACATGCTGCCAGGGGTAATTTCATAAAAATACTCGGGTCTCCCATAGGATAACATTGGGCTCGGTGCTCGGGCCGAGTACACGAGTATCTTGGGATGCTCGGCCCGAGCCTCGAGCACCCGAGCTTTTTAGTACTCGCTCATCACTAATCCAGGCTAGTCTGACTTTCCCTCTGCTCTCTCAGTACACTAGTGCTTCCAGCGCCATCTAGTTACTAACTTCATACTATGTCACATAGTGTCTACCTTCCCATCCAGTGCCACCTAGTGACTAGAATCACACTACTCCATAGCGCAAAGCAGTATATAAACCTTCCCTTTATCGCTTTACCTTTATCTTTCAGCATTCATAGATTTCCTTTATTAAACATATCATTATATGGTTTATTTAACTTTTTTGTTATTGCAGAATTTTTACAGCAAGGTCTGGCCCATCAACACTCTTCTGTGTTTGATTTTTTTTTAGATCCTCTATGGGGTAAAGTGTTTCCTAGCAGAAAAAGCCAATTAGTACTAAGAGATTTATAGACCATCCAATGATCCACTTAGACTTTAAATATGCAAATAGCCTGCCTCTTAACAGAGGAAAAGGACTAGAATTCCAATGTCCCCTATTGGAGGTAGCAATCCTAAAAGACAATATCACAATCCTTTAAAGAGCTAGCCATATGACTGAATAAGAAGTGAAACCAGAAACTCCATCATCAGACAAGTGTTTGGGGTGTTTGTCCTCATTAGTACAAAGCAGGAGAACTTATTTGGCTGGGTGACAACACTCTGACAGGTGATTTAGGGAGTAAAGTTTCTTCTAGTTGGAAAGCACTAACTTGGTGTCAGGAGACTTATAGGCCATGCAAAGCTCCCATGGGAATTTAAATATACAAATAGCCTCTTCTTTAGAGAAGAGTGATCCTACCAAAGTTCGGATCGGTCAAGGATCGCCGAGTCCACCTGAGATCGCCGATCTCAACTGATCCGATCGTCAATCCTAGCCAAACCCATTAAATTCAATGGGAGGCAAAAGTGATGTGTTATAAAATGCTGTAGGGGGACACTTACCAAGTCTCACCGCGGCTTCAGCATTACGTCTGGGGCGGTTAATTATCCCTAATACATATTCACTGCTTTCCCCTTCTACTGGCATATCAGACTGATTGCCGTTGGACCACACCCGCACCCTCTGAGACAGCATCTGTGATTGGTTGGGATCACAAACATGACAAACACTATGTCCTTATACTGGGGATCTAATATATTAAGCCGAGTGTATGTGTATGTGTGTGTATGCATGTATGTATGTATGTATGTGTGTATGTCCGCTAAAGGAATCCGCACCGTCGCATTTACAATCACAAAATTTTGCACAGACGCCTCATGTGATCCAGGGAACATCGTAGACTATGTTTTTACAGGAAAATTTAACCCCGCGCTTTACAGTTATTCTCCAAAAAACATGCCTCCATTAAAGTGAATGGAGCCTGGAGCTACAGTTTATTAAAAGCAGCTGTGATTGTTTGCTACAGGAACAAAGGACTGTGTTAGTATAAGAAGCATATGTGTGAGGTAATATGATGTCAGTGGGGAGACGGATAGAGAGACAGAGGGGGAAAGAGACAGAGGGGGAAAGAGACAGAGGGGGAAAGAGACAGAGGGGGAAAGAGACAGACAGAGGGGGAAAGAGACAGACAGAGGGGGAAAGAGACAGACAGAGGGGGAAAGAGACAGACAGAGGGGGAAAGAGACAGACAGAGGGGGAAAGAGACAGACAGAGGGGGAAAGAGACAGACAGACAGACAAGGGAAAGAGACAGATAGAGATAGAGAGACAGTTAGTATCCCAGGCAATGCCCAGTTACTACAGCTAGTAAATAAATAAATAAAACAATTGGCATAGGGTTCTCCCATCTATTGATACCAGCACACGTAAAGCCATGGCTACAGGCTGTGAACACCAGCCGTGTACTTATCTTGGCTGTGTATCAAAATAGGATGAACCGCATGCAGATTTTTTTTATTTTTAATATTTTATTAATTTTTAAAACATGGCATGCAATCCCCTCGATTTTCATACCCATCCAAGAGAAAGCCCGACAGCTGGGGCTTGATATTCTCTGGCTGGAGAGATCCATGCTTTTTTTTAGTCCCTCCAGCCTAAAAATAACAGCCTGCAGTTGCCCAAGATTTTCACGTACATTATGTTACAATCCCAGCACTTTGCCCAACTCTTTCCGATTGTCCTAGTGCGGTGGCAATAGGGGTAATAAGGGGTTAATGTTAGCTCACAGCTGCCACTAAGCCCTGAATTAGTGATGAATAGGGGTCTATGATACCCACTCACCACTAATCCTATAAGTAGAGTTAAGCTAGTACCTAACTATTCATACTCGCTATCTAATACTCGAGTATTCGATCCGAATAGCACGTGCAATGCAAGTCAATGGGGAAAACTTGCAAAGTAATGGGTAACCCAAATGCCGCACTATTTGCTATTCGCACGAATATTAGGGCATTCGGGTTACTCGTTATTTTGTGAGTTTTTCCCCATTGACTTGCATTGCACACACTATTTGGAACAAATACGCGAGTATTAGACAATACTCCTTATGAGTATAGCGGGTATGAATAGTTAGGGAAAAGGATAAAGTGGCGAGTCCCATAATTAAAATCTTCATCTTTATTTGGTTATTTTAAAACATCATGATGGTTGAATTATAATCTCAACATGTTTCAGGCAAATGTTCCCTTAGTCACTGAGATACAAAATCACTATAACCAAAGGTTTAAAAGTACTAATTAAACAACCAATGATCATATAAACATCTGTTAGCAGAAAATAAACATATAAAGATGATTTACATAATCACAAGTCACTCCATGAGTTCCTAGAAGCAAGTCAATACAAATGTGTCATTCCTATAATTCATTCCCTTAGGGTATTTTGTATCCAATTTTATAATCCAATATAGTTCTCTTAACAAACATTTTTTTTTCGTATATCTCCCCCTCTAACCTGAGCATCCTATTTCTCTATACCATAAAATGTGAAATTATGCAGCTCACTATTATGTTTCTCCACAAAGTGTTTGCATGCAACTGAATATCCAGAATTTTTATTCTTGATATTCGCAATATGTTCCGCTATCCATTTTTTTATTTTCCTTATTTTAGAACCATATATATTTAATTTCAATTTTTTTGCAGTATATACAATAAACTACACAGTTCATATTGCAGTTAATAATTTTTTTTTCTATCCGTATTTATGTAATTTTTTTGAGTTTGTAACGTGTATTGGCATACATTACATTTCGGGCACACGCATTTATAAAAGCCCTGACAACTTAGCCATGTAATTTTGTTTTTTTGTGTGGCACATATAAACTCGGTGCCAAAATTGCACCTAATGATTTTCCCCTTCTTGGAACACAAGTAAATCCATTACTAAGAATTTTATTCAAATGTTGGTCTTGATATAGAATTGGAATATATTTCTGTATTATTTTTTTTATGTCATAAAACTGACAACTATTTGGGGTGCTGAAGACTACATTATATTTACTCGATCTCATGTTATTGCTTGATTCCTTATTCTTTTTTCCAATTATCATGTTTTTTTTCAATTACTTTTTTTATGGCTCCATCAACCTGTCCTTTCTTGTGTCCCCTTTCAAAAAGTCTTATTTTTGCTATCTCACTTTGTTCTTTAAACCATATTTCATTCAGTTTCTATAGATTCTATTCATCTCTCCATATGCTATGGAATTAATAGTATGACCTGGATGGTAACTGTCTGCTCTTAGGGTTGTGTTACCACTAATCGGTTTCCTATAGTTGCAGTAATTGATTTTACGTGTTTCCTGATTGCCCATTAAAAATAAATCTAAAAAGCTGACTTGATTTTGCGGTTCAGTATATGTAAATTTTAGATTAATATCGTTTGTATTAATGTATTTGATAAATAGTGGGACTCTCTCCAATTCTCCCACCCAAATTACTAGTATGTCATTCAAATATCTTAAATATAGATCTATATCTTGTATAAATGGTTTTTTTCAGAAAAGATCGAATTCTCTTCCCACCAGGACATAAAATGAAAAGCCAATGAAGGCGAAAACGAGCCTATCGGGCAGCCCTCAATTTGCATATAATATTCCTCATTAAACATGAAGAAATTATATTTCAACAAATATTCTATACTGCGGACAAGTATTTCCTTTAGTTCATCAGTATACCCACTATATTACTGTAAGTGATGATAAACTGCCGAAACTGCTAATTCATGAGGTATAGAAGAAAATAAACATCACAAGACAAAAATCTAGATTTTTCAGACCATTTAGTTTGTTTCATATAATCTATTACCGTTGAGGTGTCTTTCAAATATCCCGGGACTCTAGCAATCAGAGGCTGTAAATGATACTTGGGTGCAATGGAATGGGGAACTCCTTTTTATGAGTTTTCGGTAAACCATGAAAAATTGGAATAATGGGATTATTTGGGATGATATTGTCCCTTATTTTTTTAGAAAAACTCCATTTTTTTTCCCCATCTTCCAGCAATTGATTCAGGATTCTAGTGCAGGATTCTGTGGGGTTTGATTCAATTTTTTTGTATGTTTTATTGTCCAAAAAATCATAAACACATTTTTCATAATATTTTTTATCCATAACTACAATGCATCCTGCCTTATCTGATTTTTTGATTACCAGATCATCCCTTTTTGAAAGACTAGCAATTGCTTTTCTCTTCTCAAGGGTTGAATTGTCACCACCCCGCCATCCATTATCCTTGGTGTTTTTAAATAATTCCTTCAAATTTTTCTCAACCAATGTTTGGAAGGCGGAGACGCATTCAACCCTTGATTTTTTTGGATAAAAAGCAAGGTTAGCAATACGGAATTAACCAGATTTAACATTAATCAAATCAACATTAACAGAATTCCTCTCTAACTCCTCCAGATCTAATCGTAAACATTGTTCATCAAACATTAACACTGGCACATTGTATGAATTTCCTTCATCACCCATTACTACCTCTGGAACATCTTGATCATTAGAAAAATGTTTTTTTACCGTGCGCAATCTGGCTAATTTATTCACATCTATAATTGTTTGATATAAATCAAAATTTTAATAGGGAACAAAATTAATTCCTTTGCTTAATATATTGATCTCGTGTTCCGATAGGATTGTAGGGGTAAGAACAATAACACTAGTCCATAAATTATCCATTATTTCTTTCTCCTTGTATTTGAGCTTGGAGGATCTAGATTTTCTCCTCTTTTTCCTTTTCTCCCCCCGTTTTTTGAAGAGGAAAAGCTGTGTTCTTCCACTATTTCCTCCATTGATGATTCAAAGTTCTCTATATTAGTATTTGAAAACCATCTGCAGACGAAAAGGTTACATTCCTCGATAAGCTTCTGTCACCTTCATTATTTTTAAAAATAGGTTTTGGATCCTATTTGACTTTCGGGTCCAATTTAGGTGAAACAAACTTTTTCCTTTTCCACTCATAGAGTTTATCATGTCTATAGTCCATATAGTCTCTCTGAAATGTTCTCTTTTTGATAGTTATAATATTCTTTTACATTTTATCCAAATTTTCTTTTATTTTTTTATGTAACAGTTCATATTCTTTGCTTCTACCAAAAACCTCCAAAGAGGTCTTGATTTTTGCAATATCCAAATTAATCTGCTCCAACTTTTTTTCTTCCTCAGATAATTGATTTCTTTAGACTAATAGAGCATTGTGACAGAATTTCATTCCATTGTTTAAGGAATGTGTCCGATAAAATAAAAGTGGGTACCTTTTTTGATCTTGAGTCCTCTCGGTGTCATCATTTTATCAACATAAATATTCAAGGTATTACAATCCAACCATGCTCTTAATACTTGATGAGAAAATTTCTCCAACTTGTGCATTAACCCCTTGAGATCTGGGTCAAAGTTGTTTGCTGATTCCCCAAATACATCTTGCAGTTTTTCTTTCCGGGACTCCATGGAGAAGGATTCAACTTCAACAGAATTTAATGAAGGTATGGATCAATATATAGAAAAGGAACATGTAGACTTGTGAAAATTTTTGTTAATATCCGCCGATTATTATCATCAATCCTTCATAACATGATGATGCACGGGACAACAGAATAGTAAGGTACTTGCTCAACTCTGCCTATAAGTAAAAAGAAATAAACATAAACACAGAAAAATCCTTTATAAAAAAAATTAAAAAACCTCCCTCTTTCACCAGTTTATTAACCCCCAAAACACCAAGGTCCGACGTAATCCACACTATGAGGTCCCATGATGACTTCAGCCCTGCTACATCTAAAGCTCACAGCAAGTGCCATATAACAATGATTGCCAGCCAGAGACTGTGCCCTAGTGATTAGTGGTGACATCACTCAGATTATTTGCGGTCACAGCTGAAGGTAAAAACCCCCCCTCAGTTTTCTGTCAGGGGATGCATGCCTGTGAACTTAATGAGAGTTCATTGAGGTCCCCTGAGGTCACGTTACCTGTGGTCATAGGTGGAGGGATATGGGAATCTCTAGCTGTGACCACAAATAACCAGAGTGACATCACCTCTTATCGCTGCAAATCAGGCTCTTTCTGAATTTACAGTGTGCAGACATGCTTTATTGCTGCACGCTGTTAGTTGAGGTGTATGCAAATCAGAAAGGTCCATGGAGCCTCTGTTAGGAGTCTCGACTGTTATGATCCGGAACCATGGAAGATCACCACAAATCATTGGCAAAAAGGTGACAAGAGCATTGGCAACTAATCTGGCCGCCATCCCCTTACTAACCAACACAACTAGAAGTAGCCGAGGGGTGAACTAACATCCTGTGCACCACGAACCCAGCCGGAGAACTAACTATTCTAAAGGTAGGAAAGATGAATAACTCTCTGCCTCAGAAAATAGACAAGAATAGCAAGCCCCCCAAATTCAAAGACTGAGGTGATATAGGAAAAACACTATACACAGGTAGATGACAGGATTAGCAAAAGGTGAGGCCCCCGCTGACTAAAATAAGGACAGGAAAGGGACTGATGGTAGCCAGAGAAAAACCCTGCAAAATACCAACTTCCTGATACTCCACACAGAACTGCAGGGAGTTTCTCAACAATCCACTGAGGGGGAAAATCCCTGGAAGGAAATAAACTGAAACCAACCACAACAAATGACAAACCAAGATAAGCAAAAGAACCAGGCAATAAATAAAGAGCAAGAACTTATCTGGAGTGAATGTGATGTAGAGCAGGATTAAGCAGGCTAGAGATACAAAGAACAACTGACATCCGGCAACAGCCTGCAATCAGACCAGGACTTAAATAAGCAGAGAGTTAGGAAAGGAAACACCCACTGCACAACACACCTGGTCTCTGTCCAAACCCTTCCTGGCCACCAGAGGGAGCCTCCCAGCAGCCAAGACATAACTAACATTCACAACAGTACCCGCCCTTGAGGAGGGGTCACCGAACCCTCACCCACGCCACCGGGTCGCTCGGGATGAGCATGATGGAAGGCGCAAACCAACTTGTCCGCATGAATGTCAGAAGCCACAACCCAAGAGTTATCCTCCTGCCCATAACCCTTCCATTTCACAAGTTACTGAAGCTGACGCCTACTGCGACGGGAATCCAGAATTTTTTCAACCTCATACTCCAGATCCCCTTGTACCAAAACAGGGTCAGGAGGCGCTGCTGCAGGAACTGCCGGCTCCACATGTTTCTTCAACAAGGACTTAACTCTCTGCCTCAGGCAATAGACAAGAATAGCAAGCCCCCCACATTCAAAGACTGCGGTGATATAGGAAAAACACAATACACAGGTAGATGACAGGATTAGCAAAAGGTGAGGCCCCCGCTGACTAAAATAGGAAAGGACAGGAAAGGGACTGATGGTAGCCAGAGAAAAACCCTGCAAAATACCAACTTCCTGATAGTACAAAAAGGCCCTCAGATCGCTCGATCTGAACTCCGTCCTATACCAGGTGCTCTTGTCATACCAATGAACAGAAAACAAGAATTATAACAAATTCAACAAGCCATAAACACATGGACCCAAAGGAGCTATACTCCACACAGAACTGCGGGGAGTTCCTCAACAATCCACTGAGGGGGAAAATCCCTGGAAGGAAATAAACTGAAACCAACCACAACAAATGACAAACCCAGATAAGCAAAAGAACAAGGCAATAAATAAAGAGCAAGAACTTATCTGGAGTGGATGTGATGTAGAGCAGGATTAAGCAGGCTAGAGATACAAAGAATAACTGACATCCGGCAACAGCCTGCAATCAAACCAGGACTTAAATAAGCAGAGTTAGGAAAGGAAACACCCACTGCACAACACACCTGGTCTCTGTCCAAACCCTTCCTGGCCACCAGAGGGAGCCTTCCAGCAGCCAAGACATAACTAACATTCACAACACTCGACATGGAAAATAGCCAGATATCCCTCTGGGAAGGACCTAGGCAAGGAGTGGCTCTTTTTAGGAGACCACAGTAACAAGGGGCAATTTTAGTCAATATCCAACTCTAGACGAGTTTAAAGATATGACAAGGGAAATACCAAGACCAGGTATCCATCCACAGATAGCTGTTTCGTGGTATTGCCCCTCATCAGTGTGGAGTAGGATTCTGGCCATGGGGGAGTAATGCCTAGTAGACCAACAAGCCAAAAAAATCACTGATCTTGGGGAGACCAGCTAGAGAAAACACAGGCGGCAGCCAACAAAGGCACTCAACACAGTGAAATCCTAGGTGCATTGTGTGGAGACACGGAGCTCAGTGGGTGCTCTCGTCCACTAAAACCCGCTGCCTTTAGAAAGACAGCTTGGCTCAGTGCTCATCCCAACTGAACGCCGGCCTCCTTAACCGTGGGCGTAACACTACTCAGACAACACAGGGTGAGGGAACCACAATAATTAGACTTTATTGGATCCCCAAACAATTAACGGCAAATAACACATAACCAGCAAAACACAAATGTAACAGGCAACAGAGTCTCACCCTTCCGCTGGCTCACCAGGGATTTAGAATGTCCATGCCTCAGAGCTTCCAGGGCCGCTTACTCCAGTCCAGCAGCACCCCGCTTTTGGCGGGCACCCACCGAGAAAGGAATAATGCCAGATTCAGGAAGCTGTGTGAGATCTGCAAAGTCTGTAACAGGTGAGTGAACTGTCCCAACCTGAGTGTCCTCCTTAGGTAGTCCTGGTTTGATGTTACAATCCTGGCAGCCGGAGTCGAAATCCCTAGGCTGTGGATATCGTCTCCAACTGGAACCGGGGTCCCTAGATTGAAGCCATAAGATATCCTGATCCTCTAGTCAGCTCCAAAGAGCTTAGACTGGATCCATCAGCATCCATCAACCTTCATTAACCCTGGTGGCTTAAAGAAGTCCCTTTTATAGCCATAACCTTCCCTTAGGATACACTGTGTCCTCTTTGATTGGTTGGACAAGATTGCTTCTCCCATTGGATGAATTTCAAGCTGCATGGATAATGTTCATTTAAATGATGTGCATAGAAAGACTCAATATATCTACATGGAGTCGGCAAGTCACCGACTAGACAATGGCTACTAAGGTAATTACATTATCAATACACAACTACAATGCAATAGTTACTGGAAATGTCTGGAGAACAATACGTCTGGCTTTCAGTGGCCAACACAATTACATTGAGTCAACAAGAGTCTTGTAAAAACAATGAGGAACTTCTCCCCCGTCTATACACAATCTATCATGCTGTCTGGCTGGATTTTAAGAAACTTTAACCCATGAGAGTCCATGCCGTCACACATTGCTCCCTGGGAAGTATGTAAATCAAAAAGGTCTGTAGAGCCTCTATTAGGAGTCTCGACATGGAAAATAGCCAGATATCCCTCCGGGAAGGACCTAGCCAAGGAGTGGCTCTTTTTAGGAGACCACCATAACCACCATATTAAGTGGCCATTTTAGTCAGCCAACAAAGGCGCTCAACACAGTGAAATCCTAGGTACATTGCCCCTGTTAAGGGGGCCATAAATTTACAGTGATGCAATCGAAATTATGCATCTACCTTAACCCCGTCTGCATCCAAATCATGAGTCATTTGTTAGTAGTATGCATACTATTCTTCCATACAGACCAGAGAAATGTACATGGATCTGCATAGAAAATATGACAAGTTTAATCACGGAAGTCCACATACCTTTAAAAGAAATCAGTTGGCTAGTAGCCAATAATACGTAACACGTCTCCTTTTGGGCAACCCATAAAATAGCTTATTCTGTGATATACAGTATACTGTAATGTACAATGTATTTCCTCATTTATATTAAGCTATGTCAGCATGATTTACTTGTCACATGAAAGTCCAGTCTGTCTGATGAGTCTTATGATGTCTGAATGCAAATATAGGTGTGGTACACAGTTCAAGCATTATCTTAAATCCTGGTTTTTGGATATCTTCATATAACTCTTAATACTCATAATAGTTCATAATCTTGTCCATAACATTCCCCCTTTGGAGATAGCCAAAAGTCTTTCCTTGTTTAGTTAAACAAACAACAAGTTTAGTTAAAGTATCTAGGGGTACTTCTAAACAGGATTTCATAGGGTCTCAACTTAGCGGTCCCTGCTTTGGTGTGTCTGACACTGAACAATGCAAGGGGAAAACTCTCATGCCCTTGTTTCCTACACTGCGCCAACCTCCCAACCCTCCCTCTATTATGGGGTGTGTAGGGTCAGTTCTGTGTCAAAGGCCTGCCATTTCTCTTTGGCTGGCAGTAAAAGCAGGTCACTAGCCACTTCCTTTGGTCTCCGGAAGCCCACAGCCGCACCCTATCTCAGTCCTCTTCTTCTTCTGAGACTTGCTCTTGTAGGGTCAGGACAATGTTTTCTCAAGACTTTCCATCTTTCCTTTCTTCCTCACTTCGGGGTGATTTAAAAAGCACAGATTGACTGACTGACTATTTCTTTGGTAAGTGGTCTTGGGGCTTTTTTGGATGTTCTGTCAGCGAGGGCATTTCTTACTGCTTCCCTTGACTCCTCCAATGTAGGCCTCAACCCTGCTCACCGCGACTCTGTCTGGCAATAGCAAAGCTTCCATCAGTTCTTATATGGCCTCGTGGTGGCGTACAGTTCCATTGGCAGTGATTAAGTCTCTTGTCTTCCAGAGTAGATGTTGGCTGCCATCTTGCAGGCTTCAGTGAGAGAACATACAGTGCCTACAAGTAGTATTCAACCCCCTGCAGATTTAGCAGGTTTACACATTCGGAATTAACTTGGCATTGAGACATTTGGACTGTAGATCAGCATGGAAGTGTGAAATGCACTGCAGCAAAAAAAGAATGTTATTTGTTTTTTTTTGCTTTTTTTTTAAATTGTGAAAAGTTTATTCAGAGGGTCATTTATTATTCAACCCCTCAAACCACCAGAATTCTGTTTGGTTCCCCTAAAGTATTAAGAAGTATTTCAGTCACAAAGAACAATGAGCTTCACATGTTTGGATTAATTATCTCTTTTTCCAGCCTTTTCTGACTAATTAAGACCCTCCCCAAACTTGTGAACACCACTCATACATGGTCAACATGGGAAAGACAAAGGAGCATTCCAAGGCCATCAGAGACAAAATCGTGGAGGGTTACAAGGCTGGCAAGGGGTACAAAACCCTTTCCAAGGAGTTGGGCCTACCTGTCTCCACTGTTGGGAGCATCATCCGGAAGTGGAAGGCTTATGGAACTACTGTTAGCCTTCCACGGCCTGGACAGCCTTTGAAAGTTTCCTCCCGTGCCGAGGCCAGGCTTGTCCGAAGAGTCAAGGCTAACCCAAGGACAACAAGGAAGGAGCTCCGGGAAGATCTCATGGCAGTGGGGACATTGGTTTCAGTCAATACCATAAGTAACGTACTCCACCGCAATGGTCTCCGTTCCAGACGAGCCCGTAAGGTACCTTTACTTTCAAAGCGTCATGTCAAGGCTCATCTACAGTTTGCTCATGATCACTTGGAGGACTCTGAGACAGACTGGTTCAAGGTTCTCTGGTCTGATGAGACCAAGATCGAGATCTTTGGTGCCAACCACACACGTGACGTTTGGAGACTGGATGGCACTGCATACAACCCCAAGAATACCATCCCTACAGTCAAGCATGGTGGTGGCAGCATCATGCTGTGGGGCTGTTTCTCAGCCAAGGGGCCTGGCCATCTGGTCCGCATCCATGGGAAGATGGATAGCACGGCCTACCTGGAGATTTTGGCCAAGAACCTCCGCTCCTCCATCAAGGATCTTAAGATGGATCGTCATTTCATCTTCCAACAAGACAACGACCCAAAGCACACAGCCAAGAAAACCAAGGCCTGGTTCAAGAGGGAAGAAATCAAGGTGTTGCAGTGACCTAGGAGCTCAAGATTAAAGTCCACATGAGACACCCAAAGAACCTAGATAACTTGGAGAAGATCTGCATGGAGGAGTGGGCCAAGATAACTCCAGAGACCTGTGCCGGCCTGATCAGGTCTTATAAAAGACGATTATTAGCTGTTATTGCAAACAAGGGTTATTCCACAAAATATTAAACCTAGGGGTTGAATAATAATTGACCCACACTTTTATGTTGAAAATTTATTAAAATTTAACTGAGCAACATAACTTGTTGGTTTGTAAGATTTATGCATCTGTTAATAAATCCTGCTCTTGTTTGAAGTTTGAAGGCTCTAACTTATTTGCATCTTATCAAACCTGCTAAATCTGCAGGGGGTTGAATACTACTTGTAGGCACTGTTACTCTGCTTCTTTTGCAGACAGGAATGCGGGTAGCGACTGCTCTATCAGCACAGTGTCTTCTGCTACCACCACCATACCTGTGAGGAACCATCTTCTTGATGCACATCTTGATCCATCCACAAAGGGGTTAAGTCAGGGTCTAAAGGTGTAACCGTCACTGTATCGAATCCATAGTTTTCCTGCCTCAGCTATGCCAGAGTCGACTACCTCTTCCACCAAGCTGCAATAGAAAATATAATATAGGCGCAATATAAGAGGCACCCGTGGAAATAATTCTGGGTATATTAGAATATTATCTGCTCACCTTTCCAGGTTGTGCGCCCCCGCACAACCCCAGTGGTGTGTAAAATTGCAGGGATTCCTCCTCTGCTCCAATTGCTGTGATCGCGCTTGCTGTGTCCAGGTCTTGTATCGCTCAGGGCACCTTGGATCTCAGGTTTCCTTTGCGATCCTCCGTCCTCCAGCTGGTTTTTCAGACTAGAATGGCAGGTCCTTAGCTGCTATTACCGAATTCCCAGATAGGGAGTGAGCATATAGGAAAAGGTATTTTCGGTCTGATATAGCGCTTATGAACCGTATGCCAGCTTTTTAAATATTGTACTTTTATTGTTTGGACTCCTATTATCATAACGCGTTTCAGCAATCAAAGTTGCTTTCATCAGGTATAACTGATGAAAGCAACTTTGCTGAAACACGTTGTGATAATAGGAGTCCAAGCAATAAAAGTACAATATTTAAATTGCTGGCATATGGTTCATAAGCGCTATATCAGACCGAAAATACCTTTTCCTATCTTCCACCAAGGTGTCAGAGGTGGGACACTCCCCCCTTCGAAGAGGGAGAGGTGTAGCAGGATTAAGGACCGCACACCGGGGGTTGGTGACTTGATCAGAGAGCAGTGATGTCATACGGGCATTGATCTTCGACTGGTGCTTTAGGTAGGCGTTTCTCGGATGACTGGATCCAATCTGGCTGAACAGTATTCAAAGGGCCGCTGTCTTCCTCCATGGCAAACAGGTAGAAGGAATTCTGGGCTGGAGATGACATGATGATACTCTTAAGGTGACTGTGAATGCAACACATCTCTATGTAGGGTGATCTTGATAGCTGTTAGATTCATCTCCATACATCTTGCCACTTGAAGGAGGGTGTCTGGGTCCTTCACTCTAATCAGGAGTTACCAACTGTAGTTGTTTGCATATGGGCTCTCGGAGACCTGATGCAAAGGGCTATACCCAGGTTTGTAAGAAAGAGCAATGGGTGTAAATTGGGGTCAGGAGAACACTGAAATTCTAAAAACTAAGATCCCTTAAAACCCCAGGTAAAAAGGAGCACAAAAGTGTTTGGTAACTAGCAAGCAGCACCCCCTTGACTATATACACACAACTAGAAATAGCAGTGGAGTGTGCCTACTCTACCTCTCCTGTGCTTACCCTGTAACTGGGAACCCTGCACTCTGCCTCATCCCGACGGTAGACCTAATGGTGGTCAGGGCCGAGCCTTCAGGGTATCCCTATCTCCTGACAGACCCTGCTAACTAAGACACAAAGGACCACTGGGTGCTGCCAATAAAAACCCTAATATTTGCCAACTACTGATGATCAAAATCCCCTTAGGACCACACGATTCTCCACCCTCTGTATCAGGAAACTCTTGTGCAAGATACCAGGCAGGATAACATACAAGCGAAAATATCTCAAAACTAGGCTAAACAGCAACTGTCATAGGCAGAAAAATATTCACTGTTCACCAGGACTAATAGTGAGCAGTCTCTTCATATGATCTAATAAATTGTATACTAGGTACAGCAAAAACAAATATGCAAAAGTGAAGGGAAAAATATTTCACAGGACTATCAGCAATGTCCTCTGCTAAGGTTTATTAGTAGGGAATGTAGCACAAATGCATATATGACCAAAAAAAAAAAAACAGTGTAGATTTCAGGTCACCCCTCACAGCCTATGCTGCATCAGCAATAAACAGAGCAGTGGCTTTGGGTCCAAAGATGGACACTGAAATAAAAAATAGGGAACTGGGTGTCAGGTAGACTAAAATGGCGTCAAAAGAGGAACTATGTAGTGACTGGGATGAAATTGCCGCTGAAAGAGGAAGTAGGTGTTGGCCAAAAATAGCGTCTGAAGAGGCCTTGGAGGAAGGGACATGGGTTGTGCCATCTACATTCTGGAGGTATTCAATCTGTCACTGGGAATATGGATTATAAAGGGACCCCTGTGCTGACCCTGTGACTAGGGACCCTGCGCTCCCCTTCATCCCAACGGTAGACCTAATGGTGGTCAGGGTCGAGCCTCCAGCGTATACCTATCTCCTGTCAGACCCTGACATAATATCCCCATACCATATCCCACTCTAGGGCTGGACAAAACACAGTGAGTGAAAGAAAGAAATCTACATTCAGGACATTAAATAATGGGGTGGGCTTACGTGGACACAGTGCTCCACAGACAGTACACAAGTCCAACTTATGAGATAGCTCATAGGGTGGAGGGCGTTGCTTCTAATGATGGGCCTGGAGAAGCCATTTTCACAGACAGGTAAAATACACATAGTGTAGTTACTAGATTCAGAATTACATTTCTTCAAACCATCTCAATACTTTCACTTTCGTTGACGTTCAAGATCACATCCTTTGCCTTCAATCAATTCTCATCTAACACTAGAAGTCTCAGAGAGGGGTCATTTAACATTTCTACCTTTGGAACCCAGAGACAGGTCGAATGACATGAAGGATTTTAGCTAACATCCTATAATCACCGTCTTTTGTTCTGTAATTAAGGCCATTACTGTCGCACCACAGGAGGTTGTTATTTTCCATGGAGTTTAGCCATTTAGTTTCTAGTTAGTTCTATTCAGTTTGGACTAAGGGTCATTTGACCCTCTCTCAGGACTTCAGGGGGAGCTCGAAATTTCTGGGCCTTCTAGTGCTAATCTCCTCCCTTGGGAGAATTCTCCATTTTCTTTTTCAACATGCGTCTCACCTTCTGTCACTTACAGATCCCTTCATCTTAATCTTGCTAGTCTAATTTGACCTCATTCACAGATTTTCAAATAGAAAACTAACTTTTTTCAATTTCAACATTTCTACGGTGTTCTACTCCAGAAACTGCGTACATTATACATACTAACGTCTAGATTCTAACACAACAGGTTCATCTACCGCTTCCAGGAAGAATCACAGTAGATGCCAAACCAGTGTCACGTGGGTGGTAAGAAATTACACTCACCCTCACTATACTCCAGCTGTTGTTGATATCTCAAGTACTAGCAAAATATGTTCACACTACATACACCTCATAAGGACAGTTCATCCAAGACTCAATAACTCTGATTAAGACCAAGATTTAGGATTCTTTTTAATGCAATGCTGTCTTTCTCCTACCTAGGATCGCGAAGAACAGAACATATTACATTCCACTGAGTTACAGCCAGGTCTCATTACCATCAGCTCGGTACTCAGCAAAAACGTACCAGGTTACTGTCAGGGCTCCTACCACAACGATTTACTTGGACCTTGAAAACCCCCCTTTCAAATCTTCTCACCGGGAAAGACCAGGATTCCAGATCTTATCGATTATTGATGACATGTCACACATAGGTGTATATTACAGTCTATTAACTGCCACACGAACAGTTATATTCTACAAAGTACAAGTTCCTCTTTTTTCAATACAGTGAACACTTCCTCATTTTTGCTCTAACGCCAACGGAGCATAGAACTTCCTATTTTCCACAAACAGGTCTGCTATATTCTTTTCCGTCTTCCAGACAGTCAAAATAATGAACCATAACATTGATTGGCATTACAATAAAGACACTATATATACCATGCAGGTGTCTGAACTCGCCTGCATTACACACTTACACATATAACCATATAACCTGGATCATACCAGAAGTCAGCGTATATAACAACTTCCTCATTTTCCTCTAACGTTAACTGAAGGAAAACGAAACTTGGAACTTCTGCTTTTTCCACAGGACAGACAAAAAAAAAACACATTACGTTTAACATTATGCAGACGTCTTAAGATAAAAAATGACCTCGGTGGGTTCACTTAGGACGTTTATCTCATTCGAGATGGCGGTCATCATTAGGTGTCTAGACTGGGACAGCCCAACCCCCCCTTTCGAAATGCAAGTACACGCAGGAGGTCTGCGAGGTGAGATTAGAGAAATTTTCTCACCTCCTGGAGATGCGCATCCTCCCCTCTCTTTTCGAATCAAGGTGGCAGCATGGCCGTCTGTCATCCAGATGTTCCGTCCTAAGGTACGTTCGAGCGCCATCTGTTAAGGGGGTCATATATTTACAGTGATGCAATCGAAATTATGCATCTACCTTAACCCCATCTGCATCCAAATCATGAGTCATTTGTTAGTAGCATGCATACTATTCTTCCATACAGACCAGAGAAATGTACACGGATCTGCATAGAAAATATGACTAGTTTAATTACGGAAGTCCACATACATTTAAAAGAAATCAGTTGGCTCGGAGCCAATAATACGTAACACGTCTCCTATTGGGCAACCCGTAAAATAGCTTATTCTGTGATGTACAGTATACTGTAATGTAGAAAAAAGAGGATGTCCAGCTCTTCAGGCAAAGAATCACGTCTTTATTTCATCATGCAGACACAGAGAATGACATGACCAGCACTACGCGTTTCAGGTGAAAACACTCACCCTTAATCATGATGCTGGAGAGACGGCGCTACAGAGTTTATATGCAAATGCTAATTAGCAGAACAGATGTTTAAATCACTTAAGCATATTCAAAAATCAAGTTACCATGAAAGTTATTACATGTAAAATAAAATGCAAATACAAATACAATATAGGTATCAATAGTTTTCTGGACTAAGTTAGGAATGTAATGTACAATGTATTTCCTCATTTATATTAAGCTATGTCAGCATGATTCATTTGTCACATGAAAGTCCAGTCTGTCTGATGAGTCTTATGATGTCTGAATGAAAATATAGGTGTGGTACACAGTTCAAGCACTATCTTAAATCCTGGTTTTTGGATATCTTCATATAACACTTAATGCTTATAATAGTTCATATTCTTGTCCATAACACCCCCTGGGAAGTATGCAAAACAAAAAGGTCCGTGGATCGGCTAGAGAAAACACTGCCGGCAGCCAACAAAGGTGCTTAACATAGTAAAATCCCAGTGCCATTGCCCCTTGGGATATATGCAAATCAAAAAGGTCTGTGGAGCCTCCGTTAGGAGTCTCAACATGGAAAATAGCCAGATATCCCTCCGGGAAGGACCTAGCCAAGGAGTGGCTCTTTTTATGAGACCACCATAACCACCATATTAAGTGTCCCTTTTAGTCAATATCCAACTTTTGACGAGTTTAAAGATATGACAAGGGAAATACCAAGGCCAGGTATCCATCCACAGACAGCTGTTTCGGGTTATTGCCAGATATCCCTCCACACTGATGAGGGGCAATACCCCGAAACAGCTGTCTGTGGAAGGATACCTGGCCTTGGTATTTCCCTTGTCATATCTTTAAACTCGTCGAGAGCTGGATAGTGACTAAAAGGGCCACTTAAGATGGTAGTTATGGTGGTCTCCTAAAAAGATCCACTCATTGGCTAGGTCCTTCCCGGAGGGATATCTGGCTATTTTCCGTGTTGAGACTCCTAACGGAGGCTCCACAGACCTTTTTGATTTGCATATATCCCAGGGGGCAATGCCACTGGGATTTCACTATGTTAAGAACCTTTGTTGGCTACCGGCAGTGTTTTCTCTAGCCGATCTCCCCGAGATCAGTGATTGTTTTGTCTTGTTAGTTAAGATGTAGCAGAGCTTGAATTGTCGTGGGACCTCATGTGGATTACTTAGGACCTGGGTGTTTTGGGGGATAAAGTGGTGAAAGATGGTGTTTTTTAGTATTTTATTTTAACTAAAAATTTTTTTGTTTGTTTGTGTTTATTTCTTTTCACTCACAGATAAGTAATGGGCGGGTCTCCTAAATGGGTAAAGTAATGGGATTGTCACATCTAATGGATGCAGCAATCTTGGGCAGCTGCAAGCTGCTATTTTTAGGCTGGGGAGGCTCAATAACCATAGGTCTCCCCAGCCTGAGAATATCAACTCGCCTTTTTCAGGCTTTATCATGGTAAAGTTTCAAAATTGGGGGGAACCACACTCTGTTGTTTTAATTTTTTATTTAATTTTAAAAAAAATCCATGTGCAGTTCCACTTATTTTGATATTCAGCCAAGATAAGGGCACGGCTGGGGACTGCAGCCTGTAACCCTGTTTTAATTTGTGCTGGTATAAATAGATGGAGGGACCCTACACCAATTATTTTATTCATTTATTTTATACCACGAGAGAGTCCCGCACACATTGTCTGTGATTCTAACCAATCACAGTCGCTGTCTGTGGGCGGGGTCTGACTGCAGCCAATGAGATACGTTGGGGGCCAGAGAAAGCAGGGAATATGGATGAGGGATAATTCTCAGCCCCGGCAGTACAGCCGCGGGAGCAGTTACAGCTGTGGGAGACTCAGTAAGTATGTACTGCTTTAACCTTTCTACTTCCTTTTTTTACAGTGGCCAATCAAAGCCATGCCAATACTTGACATGGCTGTGATTGGCAGGGAGAAGATGTTTTTTGCCATCCGAACATTTACTGATCCTTGGCAAGATCGCCAACCTTTGAGGTAAATGTTCCGATGTCCCATCCCAATTTGAGCCGGCCAAAGATTGTACTATTTTAGCCATTTCCATTCTTTGCCGATCAGGATTGCAGAGCTCTACTCTTCATAAAGGAAACTTGGCGTTATCGAAAAAGGCAAGTGCCGCTGTCACTATTTAAATATTGAAAACTGAACGGTGATCCTAGCAGTTACAGCAGGAGCCAGGCTGTCTATATCAGTTGTGCTTGTGCAGCTGATCACACTGAAACTGAAGCGGTAATGTGTAAACAGAATGATGTATATACTGTATCTGTAGTGGAGCATGAAGTGACATGTGCTGATGATGGATATGTAGGCCATGTAGGGATAAGGGGTCAGATACCTGAATTCAACACTGTGTACCTACTCTTTACACAAAAAGGCCATTAATTTGAATGGGCCCAATGAATTGCTTGATTTGCTCTATACTGGTTCCGCAGTGAATCTAAACACACTGAGCACCCTTGTTAGCATTTTTACTTATCATTTTGTACTTGTTTATTCAATCATTTTGCAGACCCTAATGAGAAGCACATTAGAAAAAATGCCAGAGAAAAAAACTGTATGCCCAAATCAAGCCATGTTTAATAAACATTCCACTAACCTAAAAAAATCAGAAAATGCTTCAAACCAAACTGTATTGTACAGAGTTCATTTTATCTTGTACTATAGACTTCTATATTAGCACCCTTAAAAACGCTACCAAACACGTGGCGTTTTTCATAAAAAAAAGTGTAAATCGAGCCATATTGGAACATGTTTCTAATTACTTGTACATGTTGTTATGGTTGTAAAAACAGCGGTAATAAAAATGCAGGTAGATAATCAATCCAATTGATACACTCATCATGAGCATTACACATAGTGAATATTGATCATTTAGCCAATACATCATATGATAGAAATCATTAATGGAATTAATTGTAAATTCTGGCCAAATATACAAAAATATGAGGCTTTAATTGTCTGCTGCATCAATGTGGGTCTCACTGTTATCTTTTGTGTCTAGAACATGTCCTTACATCCTTAAGAATAAGGCTATGTGCGCACGTTGCGTATTTACATGCAGTTACGCTGCGATCTGCATGCGTCCTGCATCCCCAGCATAATCTATGAAGATTATGCAGGAGCCGTGCGCACGTGGCGTATTAGAGCGCAGCGCTTCGGCTGCTGCCAGAAGCGCGCGTTCTAAGAAGTGACATGTCACTTCTTTTGTGCGTATTGGTTGTAATGTCGATCTCTCCCTCTGTCTGTCTGTCGGTCTCTGTGTCTCCCTGGCTGTCTCTCTCTCTCTCTCTGTCAGTCTATCCCTCTCCCCCCTCTCTTATACTCACCGATCAGCTGCTCGGCTGTCACTGCTCTGGCGGTTTCTCCTGGTTTTGAAAATGCCGGCCGCTCATTATTCAATCTCGTATTCCTTGCTTCCCCCACCCAACGGCACTTATGATTGGTTGCAGTAAGACACGCCCCCATGCTGAATGACAGCTGTCTCACTGCAACCAATCACAGCCGCCGGTGGGCGGGTCTATATAGTACAGTAAAATAAATAAATAAATAATAAAAAAAAAAACGGCGTGCGGTCACCCCCAATTCTGATACCAGCCAGGGTAAAGCCACACAGCTGAAGGCTGGTATTCTCAGGATGGGGAGCCTCACGTTATGAGGCGCCCCCCAGCCTAAAAATATCAGCCAGCAGCCGCCCGGAATTGCCGCATGGATTAGATGCGACAGTCCCGGGACTGTACCCGGCTCATCCAGAACTGCCCTGGTGCGGTGGCAATCTGGGTAATAAGGAGTTAATGGCAGCCCATAGCTGCCACTAAGTCCTAGTTAATCGTTGCAGGCGTCTATAAGACACCCCCAGTGATTAACCTAGTGAAAGTAAATAAACACATACACCCAAAAAATCCTTTATTTGAAATAAAAGACAAAAACCACCCTCTTTCGCCACTTTATTAAAATCCCCAAACACACCTCCAGGTCCGGCGTAATCCACGAGGTCCCGCGACACATCCAGCTCTGCTACATGAAGCTGACAGGAGCGGCAGTAGAACACCGCCGCTCCTGTCCGCTCCACGCAGCAACTGAAGTGAATCACGCTGTCAGCGGGGACGTCACTGAGGTAATGCCTGTGTGTGCGGTGATGATGAGGGCTGTAGTGTCAGGATGTGTGCGGGGATGTCGGCGGTAATGTCAGGATGTGTGCGGGGATGTCGGGATGTGTGCGGGGATGTAGGCGGTAATGTCGGGATGTGTGCGGGGATGTCGGAATGTGTGCGGGGATGTCGGCGGTAATGTCAGGATGTGTGCGGGGATGTAGGCGGTAATGTTGGGATGTGTGTGGGGATGTAGGCGGTAATGTCGGGATGTGTGCGGGGATGTCGGCGGTAATGTCGGGATGTGTGCGAGGATGTAGGCGGTAATGTCAGGATGTGTGCGGGGATGTCGGGATGTGTGCGGGGATGTAGGCGGTAATGTCAGGATGTGTGCGGGGATGTAGGCGGTAATGTCAGGATGTGTGCAGGGATGTGTGCAGTAATGTCGGGATGTGTGCGGGGATGTCGGCGGTAATGTCGGGATGTGTGCGGGGATGTCGGCGGTAATGTCGGGAATGTGTGCGGGGATGTAGGCGGTAATGTCAGGATATGTGCAGTAATGTCGGGATGCGTGCGGGGATGTAGGCGGTAATGTCAGGATGTGTGCGGGGATGTAGGCGGTAATGTCAGGATATGTGCAGTAATGTCGGGATGTGTGCAGGGATGTGGGCGGTAATGTCGGGATGTGGGCGGGGATGTGGGCGATAATGTTGGGATGTGTGCGGTAATATCGGGATGTGTGCAGGGATGTGGGTGGTAATGTCGGGATGTGGGTGGTAATGTCGGGATGTGGGCGGGATGTCGGGATGTGGGCTGGGACATCTCTCAGGTTACCCGCGGTCACGGGTGGAGGACTCGAGCTGGCCGCGGGTAACCTGAGTGACGGCACCGGTGATCGCGTGGCTCACTGCAGTCACTCAGATTTGCGATCACCGGTGAGTCCTTCACCTGTGACCGCAAATCAAGCCGCGGCACACGGATAGAGCCGCGATCACAATGAAGTCGGGTGAAGTTCACCCGAGTTCATTCTGATCGCGCGGCACTGTCCGCAGCCAGCCATGTGCTCTTTTTGACATTCCGGTCCCAGTCGGCTCTGGGGATGCAGCAGAGCCGAGTGGGACCGCACTGTCAAAAATGTGCGCTCTGGATGCTTTTCCCACTCTGTCTATGGCAGAGCAAGCATCAAGAACGCATGAATTCTGCAGGAATGTGTGCATGTTGCGTTCTGCCGAATGCGTCTCAGAACGCAGCTTTTCAGCTGCATTCTGAGACGCACATGCAGTGACTATTTACGCTTTAATAGAATGCAACGTACGCACATAGCGTTAGACCACAGCATAGGTTAACTCAGGCAGTGTACACTGTAATGATGGTACAAGGAAAACATTTCATTAAAGATCAGAGGATCAGCACATAATATTGTACAAGCCTTTCTAACACTGTTTAAAACTCATTCATAAGAAGTACGAAACAGCCCAAGCTCTTAGAAGGTGATAATAAGACACTTTTACAGCTCTTAATCCTCAAGAGGTCTTACAATAGGTGTAAAATAGTCTGTGGGTCTAGGCAACAATAACCTGCTTCAGAAACAGCCCTGAAACCTTTTATCCTTTAGTTCTTTTGATCCCAGTATAGAAACACAACAACTGCATTCAATATATAAATATATTTTAAATATTTCAATGTCATTGAAATAGGAGAAATATTCTGTGACAAATCATTTCTTAATATCTCTTTATAGCTGTCAGAGCTTGATTTCTCAAATGGAGTCCTGATTTAACTTATCAATTGAGACTCTTAAACTCCAATGTTGTCTTTCCGATGCTGAGAAGTGGAAAATGGTTGGCATATCCGTATTGGTTTCTCACTTCTCCTAAATCCTGCGGCAAGTTATGTTCTTCCTCTGTAACCACCATCTGACTCTTTTCTTATGTACATAAGTTTGCCAGGGCAACCTGGTGCACTCTTGTCATGTCCCTGTCATGCTATGTACAGGGAAGTACTCAGCATACAGCGAAAGGGAAGGGAAACCCTGTCTCTAGGGGAGGGGGAGATGGTGACCCCTGTCCAAACCTACTGCTGGGCCCTAGGTTCGCTCACTGTCCTAGCTGGGTTCTGCACCTTTGCGTCGAGAAGAATACCTGACCCTAGGCTGACCCTATATCTGGGTCCTAGGAAGGGAGTGGAAGGACTGAGATCTTCACCAACCCTACTCAGTGCTAAAGGACACACAGGGATAACAAACAAGGAAATAAAACAACAATTTTTCTCCAGATGCCTCAGGTAGAAAAGCTGCAAACAATATCCAGGTTACATCAGAATAATGCAAGTTGACTGCTTGCACTGAAGACTTGTAAAGGGTAGAGGACTTATCACCAACACTGAGTGTCAAAAAATGAGGGTATAAATAGACAATAAGGAAGTGCTGATGAAAAGCAGCAGAAATCTTCAAAGAATTTTGCAAATTGAATGGATGCAAGAAGATATGTACTAGACCTTACCATGCACAAACAAATGGGATGTGTGAAAAGATATACTATCTAGTCATCAATCTGCTGAAAACTCTACCCCTCGAAGAGCGGAACCAGTGGCCTGTAAAACTACCAGATCTCGTTGATATGTATAATAACATACCAGTAAGCTCTACCAAGTGTACACCCGCTTAACTCATGTGAGCAAGACCTGGAAGACTACTGTGACGCCCCTGGACTTGTCAGGGCATCACAGGGTACTGCACGCTCTTTATCTCTTAGTGCAGGACTCAACCCCCAATGTTCTTGGTTCCCAACCTAAGGTACTGCCTCCATCAGCATGTAAATACCAACCACTTCTCACACCATACCCTGTCAGACACACCAGTGGACTGCTGAGCTGGAATAGGGCCGTCCACCTAGGAGTCAGACAGGCTGGTGGGAGGGAAGTAGTTCAGTGTAGTGGTAGCCCTCGAGTAGTGAGGAGCTAGGGAGTGTGTGGCTCCCTGGGAGTGAGAGGTTGGGTCGCAGACAGTGGTCTGGGCCGGAGGAGTCGGAGACCCGGTCACAGGGTAGTGAGGCTGGGTGCTTGGACCCGGTCTTGGAGGACAGGAGGCATCTGAGTCTAATAACCGGCCTGGGACTGAAAGCACGGCGGGGTTCTGGAGCCTATGTCGGGGAGTAGCTTTAGGCAACCCAGAAATTGACCTGCGGAGGATAGTGACTAGAGATGTCGCGGTTCGGCTCGAGGTCGGTTCGCTGAACGGAGCTCCCGTTCGAGTTCGGTTCGTCGAACGTTCGACAAACCGAACTCGAACCAATAGGCTATAATGGGAGACAATCACAAACACATAAAAATGCATTATAAATGTACACATACAGTTAATAAACATTGCCATAACACTTACCGGTCCCCGTGATCCCTCCTGCACTCTGTCTCCTGCCGCTATTCCATCCGATGATCGCTGAATCCTCCCGGTGACCGGCACTGCCAGCAGAGATGCAGTACCTATCGTGACGTCAAAATAGCCATGTGACCAGTCACGTGGCTATTATCTCATTGGCTACAGACTGGTCACATGACTATGACGCGTCATGTAGGACCTGCGAGTGCATCTCTCCGGTACACGGTGCACATTTGTGTATCGCCATGTACCGGCGACATGCTCTAGCACACGGTCGACTCCCCGTTCCGTTAGGGACCGGCTGAAACAGCCGGTCATTAACAGAGATCACCGTTGCCATAGCAACGCAGTTAGCGGTGACGTCACCGCTAACCGCGGCTCCGGGAGCACCGTTGCTATGGTAACGCGTCTGTCAGCGTTACTGCTGTTACCGCTAGCAGCACTGATCACTCACGGAGTGAAGGCTGCACGCTGCTTCTCGTGCAGCTTTCACGGAGTGAATGCTCCACGGGAAGCAGCGTCTTCCCCCATGCAGCAGTGATGTAGCAGAGCTGCATTTGTTGAATGAGAAAGACAGAAGAGCAGGATCGTGGAGGGCTGACAGGGGGTAATAAAGATGGAGTCTCTAATGTGTCTGTGTATTTATTTCTATTAAAGTATTTTTTCTCTGTGTGGTGTCTTTTTTTTTAACCCTTTATTGGAGATTCTTAATGGCCGGGTCAAACGTGCCTGACATTAAGAATCTCTGGCTTAATACTGGCTAGTAAAACAAAGCTAGTATTAACCCTTTATTACCCAGCAAGCCACCCGGCATCAGGGCTGCTGGAAGAGTTGGATACAGCACCAGATGATGGCGCTTGTATGAGAGCGCCATTTTCTGGGACGGCTGCTGACTGAAATTCGCAGAAGAGGCGCCCAGAAACCTCGGGCTAACCTGTGCTGTGGATTCCAATCCCCAGCTGCCTAGTTGTACCCGGCTGGACACAAAAATAGGGCGAAGCCCACGTCATTTGTTTTTTAATTATTTCATGAAATAAGTGAAATAATTAAAAAAAACGGGCTTCCCTATATTTTTTGTTCCCAGCCGGGTACAAATAGGCAACTGGGGGATGGAGGCAGCACGTGGCTGCCTGCTGTACCTGGCTAGCATACAAAAATATGGCAAGCCCACGTCATTTTTTTGGTGGGCAAAAAACTTCTGTAAACAGTCCTGGATGGAGTATGCTGAGCCTTGTAGTTCTGCAGCTGCTGTCTGCTCTTCTCCCTACAGACGGACAGCAGCTGCAGAACAGCAGCAAAGAGGAGAAAAAGTGGAGAAAAAGTGGAGAAGAAGTGGGAAAAAAGTGGAGAAAAAGTGGAGAAAAAGGGGAGAAAAGTAGAGAAAAAGTGGAGAAAAAGAGGAGAAAAAATGGAAAAAAAGTTTAGAAGAAGTGGAGAAAAAGTGGACAAAAAAATGGAGAAAAAGTGGAGAGGTGGAGAAAAAGTGGAGAAAAAGTGGAGAAAAAATGGAGAACAAGTGGAGAAAAAGTAGAGAAAAGGTGGAGAAAAAGTGGAGAAAAAATGGAGAAAAAGTGGAGAAAAAGTGGAGAAAAAGTGGGGAAAAAGTGGAGAAAAAGTGGAGAAAAAATGTAGAAAAAGTGGAGAAAAAGTGGAGAAGAAGTGGAGAAAAAGTGGAGAAAAAATGGAGAAAAAGTGGAGAAAAAGTGGAGAAGTGGAGAAAAAGTGGAGAAGTGGAGAAAAAGTGGAGAAAAAGTGGAGAAAAAATGGAGAAAAAGTGGAGAAAAAGTGGAGAAGAAGTGGAGAAAAAGTGGAGAAAAAGTGGAGAAAAAGTGGAGAAAAAGTGGAGAAAAAGTGGAGAAAAAATGGAGAAAAAGTGAAGAAAAAGTGGAGAAAAAATGGAGAAAAAGTGGAGAAAAAATGGAGAAAAAGTGGAGAAAAAGTGGAGAAAAAGTGGAGAAAAAAATGGAGAAAAAGTGGAGAAGTGGAGAAGAAGTGGAGAAGAAGTGTTTGTCATTTACTGTAACGTGATGATCGGTGTACGGTGTATACCTGTGATCACGTGAGCGGGGACCGGAAAAACCGTCCTGAATCATGATCTCCAGGGTCTCAGCTAGCCCTGAGCATATGGAAAAATATTGGAATATACAATGAAAAATGCAACTTGCTAATTTGAACATGTGAATAATGAATTGCATACCTGCCATGAATTTAAGGAAAAAGGAGATATTTAGCAATCGCATTGATCAATGTAACTGAGCCCCAAGACCTCGTCAAGGTATATCTCTATATTGGGGTCCCTAGCTCTGTGACCCTAACGGTGTGTCATCTCATTGCAATTAAAAACTGCTGTGGGTGGAGAGGGGTAACTAAGGACTTTCTTATATAGGAGATAGAAAAAACATGTCCGAAAGGGGCGAAGCTGTGTTCACATTCAGAAAAAAACTACATATAACTGAATAGGATAACTGAAGTGAGAACTAATATATATATATATATATATATATATATATATATATATATATATATATATATATTATGAGTGCAAGCCAAAAAATACATGCAATACAAGGATAAGGCTGCACATCAAACATAGATAATGGTATAATGCCTCAAGCATATGGAAAAATATTGGAATATACAATGAAAAATGCTACTTGCTAATTTGAGCATGTGAATAATGAATTGCATACCTGCCATGAATATAAGGAAAAAGGAGATATTTAGCAATCGCATTGATCAATGTAACTGAGCCCCAAGACCTCGTCAAGGTATATCTCTATATTGGGGTCCCTAGCTCTGTGACCCTAACTGTGTGTCATCTCAGTGCAATAAATAACTGCTGTGGGTGGAGAGGGGTAACTAAGGACTTTCTTATATAGGAGATGGAAAAAACATGGCCGAAAGGGGCGGAGCTGTGTTCACATTCAGAAAAAAACTACATATAACTGAATAGGATAACTGAAGTGAGCACTAATATATATATATTATGAGTGCAAGCCAAAAAATACATACTATACAAGGATAAGGCTGCACATCAAACATAGATAATGGTATAATGCCTCAAGCATATGGAAAAATATTGGAATATACAATGAAAAATGCTACTTGCTAATTTGAACATGTGAATAATGAGTTGCATACCTGCCATGAATATAAGGAAAAAGGAGATATTTAGCAATCATATTGATCAATGTAACTGAGCCCCAAGACCTTGTCAAGGTATATCTCTATATTGGGGTCCCTAGCTCTGTGATCCTAACTGTGTGTCATCTCATTGCAATTAAAAACTGCTGTGGGTGGAGAGGGGTAACTAAGGACTTTCTCATATAGGAGATGGAAAAAACATGGCCGAAAGGGGTGGAGCTGTGTTCACATTCAGAAAAAAACTACATATAACTGAATAGGATAACTGAAGTGAGCACTAATATATATATATTATGACTGCAAGCCAAAAAATACATACTATACAAGAATAAGGCTGCATATCAAACATAGATAATGGTATAATGCCTCAAGCATATGGAAAAATATTGGAATATACAATGAAAAATGCTACTTGCTAATTTGAACATGTGAATAATGAATTGCATACCTGCCATGAATTTAAGGAAAAAGGAGATATTTAGCAATCGCATTGATCAATGTAACTGAGCCCCAAGACCTCGTCAAGGTATATCTCTATATTGGGGTCCCTAGCTCTGTGACCCTAACTGTGTGTTATTTCATTGCAATTAAAAACTGCTGTGGGTGGAGAGGGGTAACTAAGGACTTTCTTATATAGGAGATAGAAAAAACATGGCCGAAAGGGGCGAAGCTGTGTTCACATTCAGAAAAAAACTACATATAACTGAATAGGATAACTGAAGTGAGAACTAATATATATATATATATATATATATATATATATATATATATATATATATATATATATGTATATATATTATGAGTGCAAGCCAAAAAATACATGCAATACAAGGATAAGGCTGCACATCAAACATAGATAATGGTATAATGCCTCAAGCATATGGAAAAATATTGGAATATACAATGAAAAATGCTACTTGCTAATTTGAACATGTGAATAATGAATTGCATACCTGCCATGAATATAAGGAAAAAGGAGATATTTAGCAATCGCATTGATCAATGTAACTGAGCCCCAAGACCTCGTCAAGGTATATCTCTATATTGGGGTCCCTAGCTCTGTGACCCTAACTGTGTGTCATCTCATTGCAATTAAAAACTGCTGTGGGTGGAGAGGGGTAACTAAGGACTTTCTTATATAGGAGATGGAAAAAACATGGCCGAAAGGGGTGGAGCTGTGTTCACATTCAGAAAAAAAACTACATATAACTGAATAGGATAACTGAAGTGAGCACTAATATATATATATTATGAGTGCAAGCCAAAAATACATACTATACAAGGATAAGGCTGCACATCAAACATAGATAATGGTATAATGCCTCAAGCATATGGAAAAATATTGGAATATACAATGAAAAATGCTACTTGCTAATTTGAACATGTGAATAATGAATTGCATACCTGCCATGAATATAAGGAAAAAGGAGATATTTAGCAATTGCATTGATCAATGTAACTAAGCCCCAAGACCTCGTCAAGGTATATCTCTATATTGGGGTCCCTAGCTCTGTGACCCTAACTGTGTGTCATCTCATTGCAATAAAAAACTGCTGTGGGTGGAGAGGGGTAACTAAGGACTTTCTTATATAGGAGATGGAAAAAACATGGCCGAAAGGGGCGGAGCTGTGTTCACATTCAGAAAAAAACTACATATAACTGAATAGGATAACTGAAGTGAGCACTAATATATATATATATATATTATGAGTGCAAGCCAAAAAATACATACTATACAAGGATAAGGCTGCACATCAAACATAGATAATGGTATAATGCCTCAAGCATATGGAAAAATATTGGAATATACAATGAAAAATGCTACTTGCTAATTTGAACATGTGAATAATGAGTTGCATACCTGCCATGAATATAAGGAAAAAGGAGATATTTAGCAATCATATTGATCAATGTAACTGAGCCCCAAGACCTTGTCAAGGTATATCTCTATATTGGGGTCCCTAGCTCTGTGACCCTAACTGTGTGTCATCTCATTGCAATTAAAAACTGCTGTGGGTGGAGAGGGGTAACTAAGGACTTTCTCATATAGGAGATGGAAAAAACATGGCCGAAAGGGGTGGAGCTGTGTTCACATTCAGAAAAAAACTACATATAACTGAATAGGATAACTGAAGTGAGCACTAATATATATATATATATATTATGACTGCTTGCCAAAAAATACATACTATACAAGGATAAGGCTGCATATCAAACATAGATAATGGTATAATGCCTCAAGCATATGGAAAAATATTGGAATATACAATGAAAAATGCTACTTGCTAATTTGAACATGTGAATAATGAATTGCATACCTGCCATGAATTTAAGGAAAAAGGAGATATTTAGCAATCGCATTGATCAATGTAACTGAGCCCCAAGACCTCGTCAAGGTATATCTCTATATTGGGGTCCCTAGCTCTGTGACCCTAACTGTGTGTCATCTCATTGCAATTAAAAACTGTTGTGGGTGGAGAGGGGTAACTAAGGACTTTCTTATATAGGAGATAGAAAAAACATGGCCGAAAGGGGCGAAGCTGTGTTCACATTCAGAAAAAAACTACATATAACTGAATAGGATAACTGAAGTGAGAACTAATATATATATATATATATATATATATATATATATATATATATATATATATATATTATGAGTGCAAGCCAAAAAATACATGCAATACAAGGATAAGGCTGCACATCAAACATAGATAATGGTATAATGCCTCAAGCATATGGAAAAATATTGGAATATACAATGAAAAATGCTACTTGCTAATTTGAGCATGTGAATAATGAATTGCATACCTGCCATGAATATAAGGAAAAAGGAGATATTTAGCAATCGCATTGATCAATGTAACTGAGCCCCAAGACCTCGTCAAGGTATATCTCTATATTGGGGTCCCTAGCTCTGTGACCCTAACTGTGTGTCATCTCAGTGCAATAAATAACTGCTGTGGGTGGAGAGGGGTAACTAAGGACTTTCTTATATAGGAGATGGAAAAAACATGGCCGAAAGGGGCGGAGCTGTGTTCACATTCAGAAAAAAACTACATATAACTGAATAGGATAACTGAAGTGAGCACTAATATATATATATTATGAGTGCAAGCCAAAAAATACATACTATACAAGGATAAGGCTCCACATCAAACATAGATAATGGTATAATGCCTCAAGCATATGGAAAAATATTGGAATATACAATGAAAAATGCTACTTGCTAATTTGAACATGTGAATAATGAGTTGCATACCTGCCATGAATATAAGGAAAAAGGAGATATTTAGCAATCATATTGATCAATGTAACTGAGCCCCAAGACCTTGTCAAGGTATATCTCTATATTGGGGTCCCTAGCTCTGTGATCCTAACTGTGTGTCATCTCATTGCAATTAAAAACTGCTGTGGGTGGAGAGGGGTAACTAAGGACTTTCTCATATAGGAGATGGAAAAAACATGGCCGAAAGGGGTGGAGCTGTGTTCACATTCAGAAAAAAACTACATATAACTGAATAGGATAACTGAAGTGAGCACTAATATATATATATATATTATGACTGCAAGCCAAAAAATACATACTATACAAGGATAAGGCTGCATATCAAACATAGATAATGGTATAATGCCTCAAGCATATGGAAAAATATTGGAATATACAATGAAAAATGCTACTTGCTAATTTGAACATGTGAATAATGAATTGCATACCTGCCATGAATTTAAGGAAAAAGGAGATATTTAGCAATCGCATTGATCAATGTAACTGAGCCCCAAGACCTCGTCAAGGTATATCTCTATATTGGGGTCCCTAGCTCTGTGACCCTAACTGTGTGTTATCTCATTGCAATTAAAAACTGCTGTGGGTGGAGAGGGGTAACTAAGGACTTTCTTATATTGGAGATAGAAAAAACATGGCCGAAAGGGGCGAAGCTGTGTTCACATTCAGAAAAAAACTACATATAACTGAATAGGATAACTGAAGTGAGAACTAATATATATATATATATATATATATATATATATATATATATATATATATATATATGTATATATATTATGAGTGCAAGCCAAAAAATACATGCAATACAAGGATAAGGCTGCACATCAAACATAGATAATGGTATAATGCCTCAAGCATATGGAAAAATATTGGAATATACAATGAAAAATGCTACTTGCTAATTTGAACATGTGAATAATGAATTGCATACCTGCCATGAATATAAGGAAAAAGGAGATATTTAGCAATCGCATTGATCAATGTAACTAAGCCCCAAGACCTCGTCAAGGTATATCTCTATATTGGGGTCCCTAGCTCTGTGACCCTAACTGTGTGTTATCTCATTGCAATTAAAAACTGCTGTGGGTGGAGAGGGGTAACTAAGGACTTTCTTATATTGGAGATAGAAAAAACATGGCCGAAAGGGGCGAAGCTGTGTTCACATTCAGAAAAAAACTACATATAACTGAATAGGATAACTGAAGTGAGAACTAATATATATATATATATATATATATATATATATATATATATATATATGTATATATATTATGAGTGCAAGCCAAAAAATACATGCAATACAAGGATAAGGCTGCACATCAAACATAGATAATGGTATAATGCCTCAAGCATATGGAAAAATATTGGAATATACAATGAAAAATGCTACTTGCTAATTTGAACATGTGAATAATGAATTGCATACCTGCCATGAATATAAGGAAAAAGGAGATATTTAGCAATCGCATTGATCAATGTAACTAAGCCCCAAGACCTCGTCAAGGTATATCTCTATATTGGGGTCCCTAGCTCTGTGACCCTAACTGTGTGTCATCTCATTGCAATAAAAAACTGCTGTGGGTGGAGAGGGGTAACTAAGGACTTTCTTATATAGGAGATGGAAAAAACATGGCCGAAAGGGGCGGAGCTGTGTTCACATTCAGAAAAAAACTACATATAACTGAATAGGATAACTGAAGTGAGCACTAATATATATATATATATTATGAGTGCAAGCCAAAAAATACATACTATACAAGGATAAGGCTGCACATCAAACATAGATAATGGTATAATGCCTCAAGCATATGGAAAAATATTGGAATATACAATGAAAAATGCTACTTGCTAATTTGAACATGTGAATAATGAGTTGCATACCTGCCATGAATATAAGGAAAAAGGAGATATTTAGCAATCATATTGATCAATGTAACTGAGCCCCAAGACCTTGTCAAGGTATATCTCTATATTGGGGTCCCTAGCTCTGTGACCCTAACTGTGTGTCATCTCATTGCAATTAAAAACTGCTGTGGGTGGAGAGGGGTAACTAAGGACTTTCTCATATAGGAGATGGAAAAAACATGGCCGAAAGGGGTGGAGCTGTGTTCACATTCAGAAAAAAACTACATATAACTGAATAGGATAACTGAAGTGAGCACTAATATATATATATATATTATGACTGCTTGCCAAAAAATACATACTATACAAGGATAAGGCTGCATATCAAACATAGATAATGGTATAATGCCTCAAGCATATGGAAAAATATTGGAATATACAATGAAAAATGCTACTTGCTAATTTGAACATGTGAATAATGAATTGCATACCTGCCATGAATTTAAGGAAAAAGGAGATATTTAGCAATCGCATTGATCAATGTAACTGAGCCCCAAGACCTCGTCAAGGTATATCTCTATATTGGGGTCCCTAGCTCTGTGACCCTAACTGTGTGTCATCTCATTGCAATTAAAAACTGTTGTGGGTGGAGAGGGGTAACTAAGGACTTTCTTATATAGGAGATAGAAAAAACATGGCCGAAAGGGGCGAAGCTGTGTTCACATTCAGAAAAAAACTACATATAACTGAATAGGATAACTGAAGTGAGAACTAATATATATATATATATATATATATATATATATATTATGAGTGCAAGCCAAAAAATACATGCAATACAAGGATAAGGCTGCACATCAAACATAGATAATGGTATAATGCCTCAAGCATATGGAAAAATATTGGAATATACAATGAAAAATGCTACTTGCTAATTTGAACATGTGAATAATGAATTGCATACCTGCCATGAATATAAGGATATAAGGAAAAAGGAGATATTTAGCAATCGCATTGATCAATGTAACTGAGCTCCAAGACCTCGTCAAGGTATATCTCTATAATGGGGTCCCTAGCTCTGTGACCTTAACTGTGTGTCATCTCATTGCAATTAAAAACTGCTGTGGGTGGAGAGGGGTAACTAAGGACTTTCTCATATAGGAGATGGAAAAAACATGTCCGAAAGGGGTGGAGCTGTGTTCACATTCAGAAAAAAACTACATTTATCTGAATAGGATAACTGAAGTGAGCACTAATATATATATATATATATATATATATATTATGAGTGCAAGCCAAAAAATACATACTATACAAGGATAAGGCTGCACATCAAACATAGATAATGGTATAATGCCTCAAGCATATGGAAAAATATTGGAATATACAATGAAAAATGCTACTTGCTAATTTGAACATGTGAATAATGAATTGCATACCTGCCATGAATATAAGGAAAAAGGAGATATTTAGCAATCGCATTGATCAATGTAACTGAGCCCCAAGACCTCGTCAAGGTATATCTCTATATTGGGGTCCCTAGCTCTGTGACCCTAACTGTGTGTCATCTCATTGCAATTAAAAACTGCTGTGGGTGGAGAGGGGTAACTAAGGACTTTCTTATATAGGAGATGGAAAAAACATGGCCGAAAGGGGTGGAGCTGTGTTCACATTCAGAAAAAAAACTACATATAACTGAATAGGATAACTGAAGTGAGCACTAATATATATATATTATGAGTGCAAGCCAAAAATACATACTATACAAGGATAAGGCTGCACATCAAACATAGATAATGGTATAATGCCTCAAGCATATGGAAAAATATTGGAATATACAATGAAAAATGCTACTTGCTAATTTGAACATGTGAATAATGAATTGCATACCTGCCATGAATATAAGGACCGAAAGGGGCGGAGCTGTGTTCACATTCAGATCCATAGCTTCATCCTACATGAGGCGGTCACATGTTCACTCCAGTGCCATTTTCTACTGCTTTTCACAGTGTAGAGCGCTCTGGTGATTTTCTTGTGCTTGTGCACTTCATATCAGTCTTTTCTGACATTATAATGGCAGAAAGACACATAATGTCCCACTCTCCCGCATTTTGTAATTTTGCACCCTTTGGTGCCTTTCATGTGGCACTAAGGGGTGCTTAGCTTTGTATTTAGCCAAAAAAATGAAAAAAAAAATGACGTAGGGTTCCCCCTAGTTTTGTAGCCAGCTAGAGTAAAGCAGACGGCTGCAGCCTGCAGACCACAGCTGGCAACCTCACCTTGGCTGGTAATCCAAAACTGAGGGCACCCCACGCTGTTATTTTAAATTACAGTAAATAAATAATAAAAAAAAAAAACACGTAGGGGTCCCCCCAAAATTGGATCACCAGCCAAGGTAAAGCAGACAGCTGGGGTCTGATATTCTCAGACTAGGGAGGTCCATGGTTATTGGACTCTCCCCAGCCTAAAAATAGCAGGCCGCAGCCGCCCCAGAAGTGGCGCATCCATTAGATGCGCCAATCCTGGTGCTTCGCCCCAGCTCATCCCGCGCCCTGGTGCGGTGGCAAACGGGGTAATATATGGGGTTAATACCAGATGTGTAATGTCACCTGGCACCAAGCCCTGGGGTTGGTGAGGTCAGGCGTCTATCAGATACCCGACATCACAAACCCAGTCAGTAATAAAAAAAAATAGACGACAAACACATTTTTATTTGAAAAAACACTCCCCAAAACATTCCCTCTTTAACCAATTTATTAGAAAGAAAAACAAATCCAGGTCTGGTGTAATCCAAGGGGTTGCCATGACGATCCACACTGTCCCAGTCAATGAAAAGCAGAATGTTCCCCATTGGCTGGGAGAGCAGTGCAGTGACCTGAGCTAACATCAATGGGTCAGCCCAGGTCACTGCGGGGGATGACAAGTGCTGCTGTCAGCGAGGTACATTACCTGATCTCCAGCACACTGACAGCACCTGTCACTGAGTTCAATGACCGCCGCCTTCACAGCCAAGTATCGCGAGAGGCCCGTGACGTCACCGCTAGTCAGTCTCGGGTCGGAAGCGAGAGAAGGTGATGTGACAAGCGGCGGCCATGGAGGACAGTGACAGCGCTGAGGTCGGGATGGCGGGACTTCATCACCGCAGGTAAGCCGAGCGGGGCCATGTGTGTATGTGTGTGTGTTTGTGTGTGTGTGTGTGTGTGTGTGAGTGTGTGTGTACATGCCGCGGGCAGGAGGGGGCAGAGCCAGCTGAACGGGGAAGTGTGGGCTTCCTGCACGTAACTAGGATAAACATCGGGTTACTAACCAAAGCGCTTTGGTTGGATACCCGATGTTTATCTTGGTTACCAGCTTGTGGCAGGCTGCCAGCGATGGCTCCTGCACACTGTAGCTGTAAAAAGCCCTGATTTTTGCTGCTAGAACCGTTCTCGAACGTATCTAGAACTATCGAATTTTAGCAAAAAAGCTCGAGTTCTAGTTCGATCTAGAACACCCCCCAAAATCACTCGAGCCGCGAACTGGAGAACCTCGAACCGCGAACCGCGCTCAACTCTAATAGTGACTTTTTGAACTGTCCCCAGGAAGCTCAGAGATCAGGGGCATGAGCGCAACGAGGGTGATAGGGCTTTCAAACCCAAGCCGCCCACAAAAACCCAAGCGTGAGCCCTTGAGAGTACAGCTCCCCTACCAATAAATAGAGAGCAGGGCCCGGACAGCTTTATGCCAACGGGCCACAAGAACACTTCTATTTTGTGCATGGAGTCAGGCTCCGGACCACCCAGCAGTACTATAGGGGACGGATACCCAGAAGGGCTCCCCCAAGAGGGCAGCAGCACCCAGAGACTTGGTTTACCTTGTTGTCAAAGTCTGCTTTGCGGTCGCATCATCACCAACACTGCCTGAGCGTGTACATGGTCCTCCCCTGCTTCCAATCTGCACCACGCTCACCAACATCACCATCCAGAGTCCTGGGGCCTTCCCCTACCTGTGGAGGGAACGTCATCTGGCTGCCCCACTCTATCTACCCCAGGTACTCCCATCGGCAGTGGCAGTACTCCCCTTACCGCGAACCACGGATGGCGTCACAAACTCTTATCCCCTGTAAATAGTCCCTTTTACATTTGAGTAGCTGTAAGCCCCTGGGTCCAGAGACCCTCGAGCCCCAGCAAATCCCGGATCCGAGCGGTTTGACCGCTGCAAGGGTGGCACACCTCCAGTAGACTTAGAGATGGAAGTTGAAATGCCTGAAACTTATTCACCAGATGCAGATTGGGATTCAACACGCCAAATTCAATACAAGCAAATCCAAGAGTATGTTGAAGAGAATCTAAGTCAAAGCAGAGATAAACAGGAAAAGAACTTCAACAGACAAGCAAAAGCTACCCCCTTTTCACCAGGAGAAGTAGTATTAAAAAGAAAAAGAAAGTTACACAAGTTGGATGACCAATGGGAAAATAAACCCTATGTAGTACAACCCTCAAACTTTGACAACCAGGAAACTTGTCTTATCAGCAAGGATCAAGGAAAGACTACATCTGCAATTTCCAGAGATCACTTGAAGAAGTACCCAGAATCCTTAAGAGTCCAAGATGAAGTTCAACCTCAACCTCAAGACATTGAGAAAAGGAAGAAAACAATCCATACTATCGTAAGTGATTTTCCAGAAGATTGGCCTATGTACAACGGAGCAGTAATTGTGCCTGTAATAACATTCCCACAACCAGTGGAAGAATCAGAACAGGTAAGGCCTGCAGAAATTGCACCCATTCCCGGACCTAGAGTAGCACCCATACCTTTGCCACGAACACGTAGACCATTATCTGTAGTACCTACCACCAGTAGTGGGGAACCTGTAGTAGATGTCTTCACACCACAAGGGCTAGAAGGAAGTCAGGAGTTGAGGAGATCAACCCGCAGAAATTTCGGTCAGCCCCCACTTAGATTCAGGGAACAATGAACATAAACTCTAAAGTGTAAATATGTTTGTAAATAGTATTTGTAATGTAATATGCTAATGTGTTTAGTGGAATGCCTTGAAAAGTTATGTATATATTTTTGCAAAGTTGCATGGACCCTGCTTTACTTCTCTAGTTTTAATTATGGACCATGACTGGCAACAATCACAAACTGTCTTGTAAATAGTTGCACCAGTTGTGTCTTTGGAGTATCTCAACACCCCTCAAAGACTGCTACCACCATCCTCAGGAGAGGAAGGTTGGAGGAAAGGTCTGGGGCAGAGATGGCCCAGACCTGGTCACCAAAAGGACCGGTGATCTGCCTCCTTAGATGGTTTTGGGGAACGAGGATCTTTTTGGGTGGTGGGTTGAAGGGTGTGGGATGCCATAATGTTTAAGTAAATTGCCTCCCCTGCGTGGGAAGAATGTTTTAACATGTTACCTTTTTACTTTCCGGTTACAATAAAAACTCTGTGTGCACTGTAGCTCGTGGACGAGCTACGTTTAAACATTTAAACAAAGAGGAATGTACCTACAGGGAACTGCATCCTTTTTCCCCATGGGTCCAGGTTCACACCACAAACCCCAACCAATACCTCACATCATGACCTGTCAGACACACCAGTGGGTTGGTCTAGCTGGAACAGGGTCACACACCTTGGGGTCAGGCAGACGAGTGGGAGGGACCAAGACAGTCGAATAACAGATCTCAAAGTGAGAGGAGCTGGAGTGTTAGCTCCCGGGGAGCTGAAAAGACAGAAGTTGGGTCGCAGACAGTGCTTCGGGATCAGATGAGTCGGTGACCGGGTTCAGGGACTAACAGAGCTGACCGGACCGAGCACGACGGGGTAAAGGACCCTAGGTCAGGAGCCGATTCAATGTCCTGGCAATTAACCTATAGAGGAAGGGGGCCTTCAGGGACCTTCCTAAAACTCAGAGACTGAGGGCATCAGCACAACGTGGGGGACAGGGTTTTCCAAACAGAGCAACCTACTGAGGTCCCAAGTGCTAGCCCTTGGGAGCAAGACTTCACCCAGGCTGAAGAACTGGCCCTTACAGCTTCAAGCTATAGGGACCCACACAGACATAAACAGTGCACGGAGGTGGGTTCTGGAAAACTAGTGACACCAGTTGTACTGGGAACCTGGACATGCTCCAGGCATTGGCAGCTGTGCACAGAGACTTGTTTAAGAACGGTGTGTGCCTCATTTTATCTCCACCTATCCAGTGCCTCAACCACCGCAGTGAGTACGCCTGTCCCTGCACTCTGCCCTTCCATCCATCCCTGTGAAGGGATTGTCACCTTGCTGCTCTCCACCATCTGCCCCGGTCCTCATCACAGCAGCGGTGGTGCTCTCATTACCTCACCCCTGGGTGGCATCACAAACACTTCCCCTGTAAATAATCCTCTTTTCCAGTTTGAGTGCACGCCGAACCCGGGTCCGGACCCCTCGAGCCACGACCATCCCGGATCCGAGCACCCCGGTCGTCACTGGGGCGGCACATCAACTTTTGACTTTTCAGAAAGTAATACAAAATCCTTTAAAACCTTCTCTCTCTCTCTGCATTCATAAAATATAAATAATTTTGGTTCCTACTTGACCTAAAACAGGAAACATTTATTCTGATTTTATATCAGTTAGTGAGAAAAACATGCAGATGTGTCTTTTTAGATGTATGCAAACTTCTGATTTCAACTGTATACCATCCATTTGGAAAACATAATGATATAAGCTACCAAACACCTAGAGAGAAACATGCTGATGGCAATGTCATGGTTTGGGGCTTCTTTTCTGCATCTGCCATTATCCCTTTGCATAGAATTGATACATATGCTACCGTACAAGGATATATTCGAGAATGTAATGCTGCCACATTGTAAAACCAAAGTAAGCAGGGACTGGAAATTCCAGCAAGAAAATAATCCTCAGCACACATCCAAGTAAAAATTAGTAAAAATTTAGTTAGCAAAGCAAAATGTTCTCTTGTTGCAATAACCAAGCCAAACACCTGATTTAAACCTTATAATGCACCTTTGGGTGAGTTAGGGCGACGTGTTGGGGCCCGTACCCACAGCAATAAAGATGAATTGTTTGCAGATTTCCAAATGGAATGGAGCAAGATGCCTCAAGATGTCTTGAATACCCTAGTGACTTCAATGCCCAATCGGTGTGGTACAGTAATTAAAGCAAAAGGTTATGCTACAAAATACTGTTATGGCATTGAAAATACTACATATACTATAAAAATACTGCAAAATACTAAGTTATGGTAAGAAATGTATTACTGTCTATGTTGTGATCAATAAAGAGTATATGCAAAACTTTTGGTAGTCTGTTTTCTTTAAATAAATGACCATATAATATTCAAAACCATATTGGTTAAAATTAAGGTCACGTTTAATGACAATTTCAAAAGCACCTCCCTGTTTTTAAAGAGTCCTGTCACCAATGGGTGGATGCCCTTTTTCTTTAAGAGTAAAATGGGCCACCAGAGACTCGATATTTAAATAACATTTATTAGCAAATATGCTGTCAAGTATCACTATGGCAGGCTAAATGACTAAACGTTCTTGCAAAAGTCAAGTCAAACTTAGAAATGAGCGATGTTCGAATCGAACCGTTCGCCTATTTCAAATTCGAGTTGTTTTGGGCGGTGTTCGAGTCGTTCGACGAACTGGAATGATTTGCTTCAAGTTCGACAGTTCGAGTTAATGTTCGATCACGGTTCGATCACCAAAAGTGTGGCTTTTCACAGTAAGGCTATGTGCGCACGTTGTGTATTTGCATGCGTCCTGCGTCCCCAGCACAATCCCTCTCTCTTTCCTACTCACCGATCACCGGCGCGATGCTGCACGGCTGTCACAAAGCTCCGGCGGCTTTTCCTCTTTTGAAAATGGCTGCCGCTTATTATTCAATCTGGTATTCCTTGCTTTCCCCCCCACTGGCACCCATGATTGGTTGCAATCAGACACGCCCCCACACTGAGCAACTGCTGTGTCACTGCAACCAATCACAGCCGCCGGCGGGCGGGACTATATCGTGCAGTAAAATAAATAAGTAATTAAAAAAAAAAAATCTGCAGTTACCCCCAATTTTGAAACCAGCCAAGATAAAGCCGCTTGGCTGGGGGCTGGTATTGTCAGGATAGGGAGCGCCACGTTATGGGGCGCCCACCACCCTAACAATATCAGCCAGCAGCCGCCCGGAATTGCCGCATCCATTAGATGCGACAGTCCCGGGACTCTACCCGGCTCATCCCGAATTGCCCTGGTGTGGTGACAATCGGGGTAATAAGGTTAGGTTAATCATAGCAGACGTCTCCCCGAGATACCTTCCATAATTAACCTGTAAGTGAAAGTAAATAAACACACAATGAAAAATCCTTTATTTGGAATAAAAGACAACCCCTCCCCTCTTTTACCACTTTATTAATCCCCAAACAGACATCCAGTTTCGAAGTAATCCACACGTCGCTTTCAGCTCTGCTACATCAAGCTGACGGAGCGCCGAAGAACAGGAGCGCTCCGTGTCAGCTTCACTCAGCAACTAAAGTGAGCCGTGCTGTCACCGGAGACTTCACTCAGGCAGTGCCTGCGTGTGTGCGAGGATGAGGATCGGGGTGGTAGTGCCTGCGTGTCTCTTTTCTCTCTCTCTCTTCTCTCTCTCTCTTCAATCTCTCTCTCTTCTCTCTCTCTCCTCTCTATCCTCTCCCTCTTCTCTCTCTTCTCTCTTTCTCTCTCCCTCTCCTCTCTCTCTTCTCTCCTCTCTTCTCTCTCTCTTCTCTCTCTCTCTACTCTCTCTCTTCTTTCTCTCCTCTCTCTCCTCTCTCTTCTCTCTCTCTGCTCTCTCTCTCTCTCCTCTATCTCTTCTCTCTCTCCTCTCCTCTCTCTTCTCTCTCTCTCTCCTCTCTCTTCTCTCTCTCTCTCCTCTCTCTTCTCTCTCTCTCTCCTCTCTCTTCTCTCCCTCTCTCCTTTCTCTCTCTCCTCTCTCTTCTCTATCTCCTCTCTTTGCTCTCTCTCCTCTCTCTCTTCTCTCTCCTGTCTCTCTCTTCTCTCTCTTCTCTCTCTCCTCTCTCTCTTCTCAAATTCAAATTTATATTCAAATATGCTTTATTGGCAGGACCAAAATACAGTTAGTGTTGCCAAAGTAAGAGAAATACAGTAAGTGTGGTGGGAGGGGATCAGGGTTATGGGGTGTTGGGGGCACAATTTGGGCTCTGAAAGTCCATTTAGGGGCCTTATGTTCCCCTCAGCTTATGACATGTGGTGACATATTGGGCGGTGATTTCCACCATTGATTCCTCTTCCCCCAGTAGGAAGCAGAGTTTCATGTCCTCGTCCATGGATGGAAAGTCCAGGGTATGGATGGTAAATTTCTGAAAGTGGGAGGCCCTCACTGCTGAGTATTTGCCACAGTGCATCAGGAAGTACGCCTCGTCCTCCAGAGCCCCCTGCTGGCATTGCTGGCACAGTCTGTTCTCTCGCGGCTTGTATGTCTGTCGGTGCCGCCCTGTTTCCACCTGTAGGCTGTGGGCACTCAGTCTGTACAGGCTCAGGGTCTGCCTATCTTTGGGGTGGCATAACCTTTCCAGATATGGGGCCAGAGTGTAGTCCCTCTGCAGTGACCGGTAGATGGTGAGTTTCTGGGAGTTCTCTAATTCCCTCTTCCAGTCCTCTATGTATTGCATCTTGCAGCTCTCTGAGATCTCTTTTATTTGGGCTTTTGTCAGGGTGTGTTGCTGACTTTGGCTGGACTGGCTGTCGGGGTTCCTGGCTTGCTCTGGACTCAGGCTCAGCAGGGCTTTATGATGGTAGGAGTTGGGGTTGCTGTTCTGTATGTGCGCCTGGTGTGATAGCGCCCTCTTGTGTATACTGAACCATAAGGGGATTCGGCCCAGCTCTGCCCGACAGGCTATGTTTGAGGTACTGCGATGGACTTGGAGGAGATATTTACAGAACTCCATGTGGAAAACTTTGGTTGGGCTGGAGTCCCACTTTGTGTGGTATGGGTAGGTCACTGGGCCCCACATCTCGCTGCCACATAGCAGTATAGGGGTGATGACGCTGTCAAATATCTTGAGCCAGACTCTCACAAATTGTTTGAGGTAGTACAGTTGTCTTCTGATGGCGTAGAAGGTTCTGCACGCTTTTCCTTTCAGGGCTTCTGCTGCTTGCTTGAGGCTGCCGTTATTGCTTAGCTCCAGACCGAGGTAGGTATAGCTGCTGGTTTTCTCCAGCATGGAGCTATTTAATGTGAAGGAGGGAAAGTTTATTTTATTCTGGTTCCTCTTCTGAAAACACCATGACTTTGGTCTTTTTTTGGTTGATGGGAAGTGCCCATGTGGTGCTGAATGTTTCCAGTACTGCCAGGCTATCTTGGAGGCCTTTCTCGGTTGGGGAGAGTAGCAGGAGGTCATCTGCGTACAGCGGGAACTTCATCTCTCGGTCATGCAGACTGAGGCCTGGAATGGGGGAGAACTCTAGAGCTGCTGCTAGTCCGTTTATATAGATGTTGAATAGAGTTGGGCTCAGGCTGCAGCCCTGTCTGACCCCACAGCCCTGTCGGAAGAAAGCCATCCTCTTCCCGTTCACCTTCACGCTGCACCGGTTCTCAGTGTATGAGCTCTTGATCACATCGTAGGTTCTGCCACCTATCCGCTCCCCAGATGTTTCAGGAACAGGCCTGGATGCCAAACTGAGTCAAATGCCTTTTTGAAGTCCACGAAACATGCAAATATTTTCCCGTTTTTGCTGTGGATGTGGGTCTTGATGGTGCTTTGCAGGGTATAAATGTGGTCCCTGGTGCGGTGGTTTAGCATGAACCCAGCTTGGCTTCTGCTGAGGATGTCACCCTGGGTGAGGAAGGCGATAATCCTTTTATTAATGATGCTGTTAGGCTATGTGCACACGTTGCGTAATTGCATGCAGTTACGTTGCGATCTGCACCGCAGCATAACTGCATGCGTCCTGCGTCCCCTGCACAATCTATGGAGATTGTGCAGGAGCCGTGCGCACGTGGCGTATTAGGCTGCTGCCGGAAGCGTGCGTTCTAAGAAGTCACATGTCACTTCTTTTGTGCGCTCTGCATGAAGTCCCTGCTCTGTCTATGGGAGTGGCTGGGAGGAGCTACATGCAGAGCGCATGAAATCGGCTTTTGTTTCTGCAGCGATTTGAATCGCACGTGTGCTCTTTAAATCGCTGCAGAAATTCCTGCAGGGCCAGTACGCAACGTGCGCACATAGCCTTAAACAGTTTTCCCGGAATGCTGTTGACACAGATCCCTCTGTAGTTTGCTGGGTCATATCAGTCTCCATTCTTGTAGATGGGCATTATGAGACCTTGCTTCCAGCTTTGAGGGAAGTAGCCGGCATTCTGGACGTGAGTGAATAGTTTTGCCAGTGCTGCATGTATATCTGGGGAACTGTATTTGATCATCTCAGGCAGGATGCCGTCACTGCCCGCGGCCTTCTTACATTTTAGCAGTTTGATTCTGTCTTTTATTTCCAGCACACTGATTGGTATGTCCAGAGGATTTTGAAAGTCCTTGATAGTCTCCTCCATGTCCCTCAGTTTAGTCGTTATATGCTCTTGTTCTGGGGTTAGGTCGTCTTCTGGGATATTCTCGTAGAGGCCCTTGAAGTAGCTGTGCCAGATGTTGCCATTTTGAATGTGAAGGGTGCTTTGCTTGGGATTTGTACCGATATGGCTCCATGTCTCCCACAATGAGTTGTCCTGGAGGGAGTCTTCGAGCTGCTGCAGTTTGTGGGAGATGTGCTTTTGTTTTTTCTCCTTGAGGGTTTGCTTGTATTGCCTCTGTAGGGTGTCATGGACCACTATTAGCTCCTTGTTGTCCGGGTCTCTGTGTTTTTGATTTGATGCTATCCTTAGGGAGTTGCGCAGTGCCTTGCATTCTTTGTCAAACTATTTTTGGCCTTGTTTATTTGTTGGTCTCTTGGAGTTGGTCCTTCTTAGGTCTGCTAGCTCTGCCATGGTATATAGGATGTTATTAAAGTAGTTTCCTGCCAGGTTGACCCCTTGCTGGTTTGATGTATAGGATTTTGTGTGAAAGTTTACAAGCAGCTCTTTAATCTCTGTTCTGTTGGTCATGTCGGTGTATTCAATGGCTAACTGTTTGGGCCACTTGAAGGATGGTGGCAAGTTGTGGAGACAGCTCAAGTGGGGCTTTTGTGTGTGTCTCTCTCTCTTTCTCTCTCCTCTCTCCTCTCTCTCTTCTCTTTCTCTCTTCTCTCTCTCTTTTCTCTCTCTCCTCTCTCCCCTCTCTCTCTTCTCTCTCTCTCCTCTCTCCCCTCTCTCCCCTCTCTCTCTTCTCTCTCTCTCTTCTCTCTCCTCTCTCTCGCTCTTCTCTCTTCTCTCTCCTCTCTCTTCTCTCTCTTCTCTCTCTCCTCTCTCTCTCTTCTCTCTGTCCTCTCTCTCTTCTCTCTCCTCTCTCTTCTCTCTCTGTCCTCTCTCCTCTCTCTCTTCTCTCTATCTTCTCTCTTTTCTCTCTCTCTTCTCTCTCCTCTCTCTCTTATCTCTCTCTTCTCTCTCCTCTCTCTCTTATCTCTCTCTTCTCTCTCTCTTTTCTCTCTCGCTTCTCTCTCTCTTCTCTTTCTCCCTCTTCTCTCTCTCTTCTCTCTCCTCTCTCTCAGACCTGGTGATGATCAGCTGATGCGGTCACCTGACGGCATCAGCTGACACTATAAGTCGAGTGGTGAGGCCGGCTTTTTACCGCCCGGCCGGCTAAACTATCAGCTGATGCTGTCGGACAGGAGTCTGCACATAAGTGTTTAGTTTTTTGTTGTTTTTTTTTTTTACACTGATGCAAGAGCTGATTGTATAAAAGCTGTTTATACAATCAGCTGCTGTGTCATGTGATTCAGTCCCTTGAACCTGACACATCATCTGATCGCTTTGCCTTCTAGCAAACCGATCAGATGATACTGGATCCGGATTGGACGGCGCGGGACCCTTGACCCAGGATTACTGCGGAGTGGGGTTCTTTATTTCAAGAAAGATGGAGTCACTAATTGTGTTGTCTTTTATTTCTAATAAAAATATTTTTCTGTGTGTTGTGTTTTTTTTTATCTGTACTAGAAATTCATGTCTAATATTGGCATGACACAATGAATTTCGGGCATAGGGCCAGTTGATAATATACAGCTAGCCCTAACCCCATTATTACTCAGCGAGCCACCCGTCATCAGGGCAGCTGGAAGAGTTGGATACAGCTTCTATGAAAGCGCCATTTTCTGGGGCGGCTGCGGACTGCAATTCACAATAGGGGTGCCCAGAAAGCTTAGGCACCCTGCACTGCGAATTCCAATCCCCAGCTGTCTAGTTGTACCTGGCTGGACACAAAAATTGGGCGAAGCCCACATCATTTTTTTTTTAATTATTTCATGAAATTCGTTAAATAATTTAAAAAAAAGGGCTTCCCTATATTTTTGGTTCCCAGCCGGGTACAAATAAGCAGCTGGGGGTTGGGGGCAGCGTGTAGCTGCCTGCTGTACCTGGCTAGCATACAAAAATATGGCAAAGCCCACGTCATTTTTCTGGGGGGCAAAAAACTACTGCATACCGTCCTGGATGGAGTCAAAAGAAGGAGGGTTATGATTAAGGAAGTCTAACTTCTGAAACACGTCAAGCGCATGTTTATAACGTGCTGCACTATGATTTTTAATTAGTTTTCAATAAAAATGGAATTTTAAGAAAAATGTTTTCCTTATGAAGATATTGCTGCTGGAAATTTTTTTCTTTTTGCTGCAATCACGTTTGAGCCTCCCTTATTCCATGCACCGTCTGACCTTCTCTACAACATGAATTTACCAGCATAATATCATACGGTGAGCTGTATCTTTTCTTTTTTTAGTCCTGGATGGAGTATGCTGAGCCTTGTAGTTCTGCAGCTGCTGTCTGCTGTCTCTATGGAGGAGAGCAGCCAGCAGATGCAGAGCTACAAGGCTCAGCATCCTCCATCCAGGACTGTATGCTGGAGGGAATGGCAGGGGGAGCAGAACTGCAAGGCTCAGTATACTTCATCCAATAGTGTATGCAGGAGAGCAAACAGCAGCTGCAGAACTACAAGGTTCAGCATACTCCATCCAGGACTGTATGCAGGAGTTTTTTGCCCACCAAAAAAATGACGTGGGCTTTGTCATATTTTTGTATGCTAGCCAGGTACAGCACGCAGGTATGGCTACCCCCAACCCCCAGCTGTTTATTTGTACCCAACTGGGAACTAAAAATATAGGGAAGCCCTTTTTTAATTATTTCATGAATTTCATGAAATAATTAAAAAAAAAAAAAAAAAACATTTTTGTGTCCAGCCAGGTACAAATAGGCAGCTGGGGATTGGAATCCGCAGCACAGGTTGGCCCGAGCTTTCTGGGCCCCTCTGCTGTGAATTGATGTCCGCAGCTGCCCCAGAAAATGGTGCTCTCATAGAAGCGCCATCATCTGGTGCTGTATCCAACTCTTCCAGCAGCCCTGATGCCGGGTGGCTTGCTGAGTAATAAAGGGTTAATACTAGCTTTGTTTTACTAGATAGTATTAAGCCAGAGATTCTTAATGTCAGGCAAGTTTGATCCGGCCATTAAGAATCTCATATAAAGGGTTAAAAAAAGACACCACACAGAGAAAAAATACAAAAATACTTTAATAGAAATAAATACACAGACACACTTAGAGACTCCATGTTTATTACTCCCTCTCACCCTTCCACGATTCTGGTCTTCTGTCTTCTTTCTCCTTCAGCCCATGCAGCTCTGCTAAATCAGACAGCACTGCATGGGAGGAAGAGGCTTCTGCTCCAATGCAGTATAATCACTAATTGAATGAGCAGAGGTTGCGGGTTGTAAGTGGTGATGTCACCGCAGCCACCGTTGGAATAGTAATCTGACAGGCAGGTTACTATAGCAACGGTGATCTCCGATCAACTGATTCCCGGTGCCGCTATTCACCAGCTGTGGCATCCAGTCCTTGCATGTAGTCTGACTCTGTAAAGAGTGCCGACATGCAGGAACGGGGAGCCAAGCATGTGCCCAAGCATCTCGCTGGTACATAGAGATGCTCAAACGAGCACTGAGTAACGGAGAGATGCATTGACAGGACCTAGCATGATTTCTAGCCATGTGACCAGTCTGTAGCCAATGAGATAATACACACGTGACTGGTCACATGCTATGACGACGTCACGGAAGGTCCTCTCATCAGTGCTGGTTATTGGGAGGGCACAGCGATGATCGGAAAAAGAAGCGGCGGGAGACAGAGTTTGCAGGACGCTTTGCGGGACCTGTAAGTAGAATGACAATGTTTATTAACTGTATGTGTATATCTATAATGTGTTTGTATGTGTTTGTGTTTGCCTGCCATTGTTTTCAATGGGGTTCAAGGTGTTCGTCGAATGTTCATCGAACATTCATCGAACACACCCACCGTTTGACAAACCGAACCGTACTCAAACACTAGGGTTCTAGAGTTCGAGTTTGATTCGGTTCGTCGAACAGTGCCCCGTTCGACGAACCTCTCGAACCCCATTGAAAACAATGGGAGGCAATCACAAACACATAAAAACACATTATAAATGTACACACACAGTTAATAAACATTGCCATAACACTTACCGGTACCCGCGATGCGTCCTGCACTCTGTCTCCCGCAGCTTTTCCATTGGTAATTGCTGCGTCCTCCCTGTAACCAGCAGTGATGACAGGAACTATCGTGACGTCAAAATAGCCATGTGACCAGTCACGTGCCTATTATCTCATTGGCTACAGACTGGTCACATGGCTTTGACGTCATACTAGGTCCTGTCATTGCACTCTCCGGTATACGGTGCACGTTTGTGTATCGCCGTGTACCGATGACATGCTCTGGCACATGGTTGACTCCCCGTTCTACTACCCCGTTCCGTTATTGACCAGCTGACACAGCCGGTCAATAATGGAGATCACCATTGCCATAGCAACGCGCCTGTTAGCGGTGACTTCGCCGCTTACAGCCACAGCGGCACCGGAAATCACGTGTTTGGAGCACCGTTGCTATGGTAACCCGTCTGTCAGCGGTGACGTTACCGCTAACAGCCAGCAGCACTGATCACTCACAGAGGGAAAAGATTGCATGGGAACAGCAGCGTCTTCCCCCATGCAGTGCTGCTGATGGAGCAGAGCTGCATGGGCTCAAGGAGAAAGAAGACAGAAGACCATGGATCGTGGAGGGATAAGAGGGAGTAATAAACATAGAGTCTCTAAGTGTGTCTGTGTATTTATTTCTATTAAAGTATTTTTTCTCTGTGTGGTGTCTTTTTTTTAACCCTTTATTGGAGATTCTTAATGGCCGGGTCAAACTTGCCTGACATTAAGAATCTCTGACTTAATACTAGCTAGTAAAACAAAGCTAGTATGAACTTATTATTACCCAGCAAGCCACCGGCATCAGGAAGAGTTGGATACAACGCCAGAAGATGGGGTTTCTATGAGAGCGCCATTTTCTGGGGCGGCTGAGGACTGCAATTCGCAGCAGAGGGGCCCAGAAAGCTCGGGCTAACCTGTGCTGCGGATCCATTTCCCAGCTGCCTAGTTGTACCCGGCTGGACACAAAAATGGGGCGGAGCCTACGTCATTTTTTTCTTATTTATTTCATGAAATTCATGAAATAATTAAAAAACGGGCTTCCCTATATTTTTAGTTCCCAGCCAGGTACAAATAGGCAGCTGGGGGTTGGGGGCAGCCCGTAGCTGCCTGCTGTACCTGGCTAGCATACAAAAATATGGCGAAGCTCACGCCATTTTTTTTGTAGTTTTTTGGCAAAAAAAAAATAAAAAATGCTTCCCTAGATTTTCCATTGCCAGTGAAGGTAACACCAAGCAGTTGGGGTTAGCATCCAGTAGCTGCTTGGATTACCCTTATCTAGCAATACAAAAAATGCAGCGGGAGCCCATATATATTTTTTTAATTATTTATTTAAAAAACTAAAAACAAAAAGGGCTTCCTTGTATTTTGATTGCCTGACATCACAGTGCTGTAAAAATAAATCTTTAAAAAAAATGACGTAGCGCTCCGCGGTATTTTTGATTCTCAGCGCAGATAAAGAAGACAGCTACGGGTTGCCACCCCCATCTGCCTGGCGTTACCTTGGCTGGCAATCAAAATACAGGGAAGCCCAATAATGTTTTTTATTTAAAAAAAAATAGTTAAAAAAAAAATAACGTTGGGTCCCCCCATTTTTGATAGCCAGCTAGGGTAAAGCAGAAGGCTGTAGCCTAAAAACCACAGCTGGCAGCTTTACCGTGGTTGGGGATGCAATGTGGAGGTCACCCCAGGCTCTTATTTTATAATTATTTTATAAATATTAATAATTGGATCACCAGCCAAGGTAAAGCGGACAGCTGTGGTCTGGTATTCTCAGGGTGGGAAGGTCCATAGTTATTGGCCCTTCACAGCCTAAAAATAGCAGGCCGCAGGCACCCCAGAAGTGGTGCATCCACTAGATGCGCCAATCCTGGCGCTTCACCCCAGCTCCTCCCGTGCCCTGGTGCAGTGGCAAACGGGGTAATAAATGGGGTTGATACTAGCTGTAAGGTCACCTGACATTGCCCAGCAGTTTGTGATGTCATGGCATCTATCAGATACCCGACATCACAAACTGTCAGCACTAACAAAAAAAATAGACAAAAAAAAGTATTTGAAAAAACACTCTCCAAAACATTCCCTCTTTCACCAATTTATTATAAGGAAAAAAATAAGGGGGTCCCACGATGACTCTGGACCGTCTAGAATATGGGGGGACACGCTCAGGGAACATATCCCCCATTTTCTAGGAGTGCAGACCCTCCATGTGAGGAGTGTGGGTGCAATGAATCTGCACCCACTCTCCCCCGGTCCACAGCAGCAAAGTCCATAACGTAACTGTTGCTACCAAAGCTGCAATGCCCTGCTCATGAGGTAAGGGCATGCCCAATTAGCAGAACTATGTTAAATTTCCTAATATAGGTATGTCCTAATATTATTACTATTCCACCTACTATATATTGGGGATATGATCTTGGAGAAGGAATACCCCTTTAAGTCCAGTTATCCAGCTGAATGAATAGAATACTAAACAACAGAGCTCGCTATTTAGACATGTTTTCTTGTGGCGTATAACGGACTCTCATGTTTGGTAGTCGTTCAGCAGGGAAACTATAAAATCAAATACCTCCATTTGGAAATGTAGCATAGCTCTCCTGATCAACTATGTTCCTTACCTCATGAGCAGGGCATTGCAGTAGCTTACAGATGCATGGTTACCGCCACTCACTGTGTCTGAACACAGGAAGCTGAGCTGACAGCCGCTCTGTGCATGCGCAGCATCTATTGTGAAGGAGGGGGCCACGGGGGATCAATGCTGCAGAGGTACCGTGGGACACCGGGGAACACCGGTGGGTTATAGGGGGTGACTTGGCAGGGCCTGGGGAAGAGTTGTCTGTCGCATGTGTCATGGCATATGCGACAGAAATCAGAGGAGTAGGGTGAATGCGGCCGGCGCGCTGCTGTGTGCGCGGCCATCTTGGATTTCCGGGAGGTTGTCGGAGGGGGGGGCACTTTGGCGACATCGGGGGACCGGGGAGAAGATTTATCTCCCATCTGACATGTTTGTTCATGCCAGATGTGAGATAAATCCCGGTGCTGTCATTTACTGTAACGTGATCATCGGTATATGGTGTATACCGGTGATCACGTGAGCGGGGACCGGAAAAACCAGACTAAATCATGATCTCCAGGGTCTCAGGTACCCCTGAAACCCCGGAGATTTTCTGATGCTGGGGGGCGCTATTCACTTATTTCTGCCTGCTGTTTATAAACGGCAGATCAGAATAAGGCTGCATTCACATGACCGATCCGTTTTTGCGGTCCGCAAAAACCGGTCCTTTTTTTTCACGGGTGCATCCGTGTGGCATCCATTTCCGTTTCGTATACCGTCCGTATGTCATCCGTTTGTGATCCATGTGCCCTCCGTTTTTTTTTGCGTACTGCAAAAAAACTGAAGGAGGGAAAATACATAAATTTACCCAGGATCCATAGCTTCAACCTACATGAGGCGGTCACATGTTCACTCCAGTGCCATTTTCTACTGCTGTTTACAGCGTAGAGCGCTCTGGTGATTTTCATGTGCTTGTACACTTCATATCAGTCTTTTCTGTCATTATAATGGCAGAAAGACACATCATGTCCCACTCTCCTGCATTTTGTAGTTTTGCACCCTTTGGTGCCTTTCATGTGGCACTAAGGGGTGCTTAGCCTTGTATTTAGCCAAAAAAAAAAAATAAATTTAAAAAAAAAATGACGTAGGGTTCCCCCTATTTTTGATAGCCAGCTAGGGTAAAGCAGACGGCTGCAGCCTGCAGACCACAGCTGGCAGCTTCACCTTGGCTGGTAATCCAATAATAATAATAATAATAATAATGGTAATGGCTTGGCTGAGGGCACCCCACGCTGTTATTTTAAATTAAATAAATGATTAAAAAAAAACAAAACACGTGGGGGTCCCCCCAAAATTGTATCCCCAGCCAAGGTAAAGCGGACAGCTGGGGTCTGATATTCTCAGTCTATGGAGGTCCATGGTATTGGACTCTCCCCAGCCTAAAAATAGCAGGCCGCAGCCGCCCCAAAAGTGGCACAGCCATTAGATGCGCCAATCCTGGTGCTTCGCCCTAGCTCATCCCATGCCCTGGTGCGGTGGCAAACGGGGTAATATATGGGGTTAATACCAGATGTGTAATGTCACCTGGCATCAAGCCCTGGGGTTCGTGAGGTCAGGCATCTATCAGATACCCGACATCACCAACCCAGTCAGTAATAAAAAAAAAATTGACGACAAACACATTTTTATTTGAAAAAACACTCCTCAAAACATTCCCTCTTTCACCAATTTATTAGAAAGAAAAACAAATCCAGGTCTGCTGTAATCCAAGGAGTTCCCATGACGATCCATACCATGGTCACTGTCCCAGTCAATGAAAAACAGAATGTTCCATATTGACTGGGAGAGCAATGCAGTGACCTGAGCTAATATCAATAGGTCAGCCCAGGTCACTGCAGGGCATGACAAGTGCTGCTGTCAGGAGCGAGGTACATTACCTGCGATGACGATCTCCTGCACTGCTGATAGCAGAGCTGTCACTGACTTCAATGACCGCCGCCTTCACAGCCAAGTATCGCAGGAGCCTGTGACGTCACCGCTAGTCACAGTCTCGGGTCGGCAGCGAGAGAAGGAGATGTGACAAGCGGCAGCCATGGACAGCGCTGAGGAGGGCGGGACTTCATCACCACAGGTAAGCCGAGCGGGGTAATGTGTGCCGAGTGCGAGGTGGGTGGAGCCAAGTGGGGTAATGTGTGTGGAGTGCGAGGTGAGTGGAGCTAAATGGGGTAATGTGTGCGGAGTGCGAGGTGGATGGAGCCAAGCAGGGTAATGTGTGCGGGCAGCGGAGTGTGAGGTGGGTGGAGCCAAGCGGGGTAATGTGTACGGAGTGCAAGGTGGGTGGAGCCAAGCGGGATACTGTGTGCGGAGTGCGAGATGGGTGGAGCCAAGCGGGGTAATGTGTTCGGAGTGCGAAGTTGGTGGAGCCTAGTGGGGCCATGTGGCACTGAGGACGTCAGTGCCGGGGACTGCATGGCTGAGGACATGTGAGTGTGAGTGTGTGTGTACATGCCGAGTGCAGGAGGGGGCGGAGCCAAGCGGGGAAGTGTCTGCTCCCTGCACATGTAACCAGGGTAAATATCGGGTTACCAAGCAAAGCGCTTTGCTTGGATATCCGATATTTACATTGGTTACCAGCTTACCGCAGGCTGCCAGCGTTGGCTCCCTACACACTGTAGCTGTAAAAAGCCCTGCTTATGGTGATCGAACCGTTCTCGAACGTAACTCGAACTGTCGAGCTTTTAGCAAAATGCTCGAGTTCGAGTTCGATCTCGAGCACCCCCCAAAATCACTCGAACTTGAAATTGGTGAACCTCGAACCTCGCTCAACTCTACTAGGGGGGTGGCTCATCACTAGTCAAACTTCCATGCTGTGAGATTCCATTATGCAGAGCATGAGATCTTGTATGTTATCACAAGGTGTCTTACTTTCATCCAGCACTGCCTCATCCATTACTAAGCAGTTACCCATCGATTGCCCATCAGTAAAGGATGTTGTAAAACTGGATTAAGTTCAAAGAAAGATCTCATGTTGACATTGAAGTGAAAGAATCCACATGTAGAGTTGTGGGATCCCACTCTTTAACCTTGAGGTTCCGGCCTAACTTGAAAGGATTTTGGTATACTGTATGTATTATCATGGAAAATCATCATTCTGTCACTGCCCATTGCTCTTTTGATATAAGGAGTAGCCACAAACTGGTGCTATGTATTCTTTTAAAGTGTATCATCTTGATATTAAATAGTTTTCGTTAGATAGACAGCATGAAAAAGGTTTAAAATTTACTTGCTTTTTATACTTGCATTCATTCTCCTACTGTGAATCCTTTTATCTTACATAGTGTACTGCTTGTTTCAAAGGAGATCGACCATAATAGGGGTTCCAGCATGTACAGTAGCTTAATTGCAGTCACATTTCCTTAGTACCGAATATCAGCAGTTTCGAGTACACGTCTTTTAATCATGGCTCTCACTTTTCTGAGCTCTGTGCTTGCTCCAAAGCCCTGTTTTCTCTATATTAAATAAAGTGATCACAACGTAGATTTCAAAGTAATTTGACTATTGTTGTATAGTAGTAAGAGAAGCTACTCACCAGAACTACTCACCATAACTCTTCGGTGCCACTCCAGTGGTGTTAACACTCATTGTCGCTTGTGATCACTGGTGATCCCTTTACTCTTCCTGCCTTCAGACAAACCATTTCCATCCGGACAAAGTAAGTGTTGCAGATCCCTCTCTTCCTCCGAATGTATGTGATATGTCTGAAGGTGGGGAGAATGAAGTGGCTGCTGATTGGCTTCAGGAGTCACATGATGTCAGACTGTTAGGCTATGTTCAAACAAGGCATTTTTATAGCATTTTTTTCCTGACCAAAACCTGATCTTGTGGCAGGATGTCTCCTGGAATTCATCTGCGGTTTTTGTGGCTTTTTTTGCACTTCTGTGATGTCCAGACCAACAGGGGTTCAAAAGTACCTGAGTGTTGGGCCAGGCTGGGATTGACCTGGATCTGGCAGTTGAGTAGTTAAAAAAAAAAGTAAATCAAGTGCCCTATACCTTTCTCTGGCGTCGCTGTACCTGCTTGGTAGATGCAAGAGTGCGTGGGCTCCTTCCAGGTATGACATCATTCAACAGGCCTCTATCACCCAGGGGTTTGGGGGGCAAAGCATGATTGTAGTGGAAGGGAGAAAACATCGCCAAGTTCACTAACCAAGCCGCTCACACCCTCTAACCCAACTGCTCATGCCCACTAACTTGGAAGGAGCCCATACATTCTAGGCTCATCCGTATCTACTCCCGCTGCCTGTCCTACTTTCGGTGCCGCCCATTAGCCTCATGCATACTCACTTCTCCCCCCCACTGGAGTCTGTGATTGGTTGCAGTCAGAGAGGGCCCCCAGCCTGTGTGATAGCGTCTGACTGCAACCAATCACAGACACGGTCTGCGGGTCTATCATACAGTAAAAAATAAATAAATTAGACTACTGGAGGGAAGAGATGAGGAGCCTAGCAGTGGCGATTCAAACCCGTGAGATCAAAATCTCACGTGAGGAGCGGGTAAGTGGATACCCAGTCCCAGTTGATGTCCATTAATCTGGCCGATGCGGCTATCGGATACGGTTCGCCCCCGTTTATGGCAACCATGCTACCATTACCAACCCTGTCCTCAGCGGATGCTGAGCTGCCCATTCCAACCCCGGCAGCGGAACCTTCAGCCCCAGTCTATCAGAAACCAGCTGCGGAGCACCCGGCCCCGTCACCCGATCAGGTCATGACAGCGGTCACCCAGACACCAGCCCGACCAGACCCGGCCAAATCACCGGGCCCGTACATAGAGACGGAGCACCCGGACTCTGCACCCCCGACTGCGGAGCAGTCGGTTCTTCCCAATGAAGTGACGAAGGTAGAACCTGGAGAGCTAAAGGGTTTCGCCACCACACGGCATCCCAGCGGCTGTAGGGGCCGCGTGAGTCCACTTACAACCAGTGCCAGAGATCGAAGTGCAGCCTGATATCAGCCCCCGCGATTGGGAAGGGCATTGGTGACGGCTGATGCAATTCCGTACAAAAGTGCTTGCTGGGGAGCGGCGCAGGTGAAGGATTGCCGCTCGGGAGCTAGTCAGTGAAAGTGCCGTTTGGGTCCGGGAACCACAGAACTGTGGCCCGATGCAGCGCTGTACCCTGAAGGTGACGCTGGCGCAGGTAGACCCCGATTGCCTGCTGCAGTAATGGTAGTGGTGCTAGGTTGTTTAAAGTTAGAATGAGGATCTGTGTTTTCCATTATTGTTTTCCATAGTTTGTTATTTTTCTTGTATCATGGCAAATAGTAATGTTTATAAAAGAAAAAAATGCTGAGTAATCATACTGGGTTTCAATCAACAGAGAATTTTACCTGACTGAGAAAAGTCGATATAATGTTTGCACAAGGTGCATGGACTTCGGTTATATAAGTATATTTTAGTAGTAACTTGTAATGGAATCCAGCTCACCCACGTCTGACCTCACCGCACTTCAGACACGGATCCGGCCCTGCCCTGGCCACAGCAATGAGAAAATGAAGGAAAGCGATCCAGCTGAGTGACCAGGTGATTTATTCATCATAACCATTATGATTAAGGGCGTTAAGCCAGAAACGCGTTAACCACGACTATACCATGTCTGTACTGCATTGAATAAATCACCTGGTCACTCAGCTGGATCGCTTTCCTTCATTTTCATATTTTAGTAGTAAACATGGACCATGGCCACACGAATGCTTGTGGCCAACAAAGACTTGTGTTATTAGATATAGTTGCACCTCCTGTGCCTACCAGAGTCGTCTTTGCAACACCCGGGATCTTAACCTGGTCACGGATCCACGGATAGGAATGCAGTGGGTCAGGTTGTTTGGGTGGCGGGTTGATGGGATCCGGGACGTTGGGACTGGACTGTTGCAGGAAGAGGCTGCAATAGAGAAGGTTGAGCTTCCGCTACTAACATAACCGGTAGAGTTCCATAGTTGAAATGATGAACTCTAACTGTTTAGTAACATTTAAGAAATGTGCCTCCCTAATGTGGGATGAAAAAGCTTGTAAATAAAATGTTTCCCTCTTTCTTACAGTTATGCAAATAAATCTCTGGATGTCCTGTAGCTCGGCGACGAGCTACGTTTAACCAAGGGGGATTGTGACGACCCTGGACTATCAGGTCGTCACAGGGTACTGCACAAGCTGCCCTTCCATGCAGTATTCCACCTCCCTCTTGGTTCTGGGTTCCTAACTATATGGTGTTATCTCCAACAGCAAATCAAATCCTAGATACACCCTGCACCAGGCACACCAGTGGATGGCTTGAGTGGAATAGAGTCGCCCACCTAGGGGGGTCAGGGAGGGGAGGTGAGGAGTGTAGTTAGTGGAGAGTTGAGGTCCTGAAGTACTGTCTAGGTTGTAGACGTGGTCTGGGCTTAAAGGATTCGGACCCCGGTCGCAGGGGATTGTGGCGAGGTGCTCGGACCTGTCGAGGACAGCCGGCAGCCTAGCACTATCACCGTACTAACAAAAGTTACTCACACGACCTTTTAGTTGTGGATCTGTTGCTAATAGTAACAGGAGTTGCACGCCCAGTCCAAGGGAACCACTTGGAACTTGCAGCAACAACAGAAAAAAAAAAATCTACGACGGCGCAGTTTTTTCCAGTCAGTGAACTGGTTTGTTTATATCGCCGCTGGATTTGCGCCGGCTGCGCAGTCAAGAGGAGCCGGGACAGGCCATTACTTGGAGGGTGCATTCCTATCCTATAGGACCTATGGTGGATAAACACGTGATGTGTGGATCTGCGGGATATTCACCAACAAAATCAAGACACCGACGCACATGCAGAGTTTGGTGCGTTAAGATTGGCGGTAACGGACATGTGATAGATCAAATTGATGAAAAGATCTAAAAGCTATATATAAATAATGTACATGTGATTATAGGTTATATATCTGTATTTCAATAGGGTTGTGACCTTTTTATGATGTTTTTTATCTTACATCCAGATACAGGGTTTTTCTATGAGTGTTAGTATACTATTGTTTGCAATTTTAGGCTAGCACTATCACCGGTCTGGGATCAAAGGCACGACGAGGTACATGGATCCTAGGTCGGGGAGTAGCTTCAGGCAACCCGACAATTCACCTGAGGAGAACGGAGCCTTTATGATCTGTTCCCACCCGCTCCAGAATCGGTGCATTAGCGCTACAAGGGGGATAGGACTTTCAAATCCAAAAAGCTCCAGAAAATCCCAAGCGTGAGCCCTGAGAGCAAGCTCCCATACTTTGCCATAGTAGGGAGCGTGGCCCGGCTAGTTTCACGCTGCCGGACCCACAAGTTAAAGTCAAACTAAGTGCCAGAAGGCAGGTCACGGTTCACCAGGCAGCACTATTGGGGATGGGACCCGGACGAGCTCCCCTCAGCGGCAGCGGTACCCAGAGACTTGGTTTACCCGGTTGTCAGTGTCTGCTTATGAACTGAGTGAGTACGAGAGTGACCCCTGCACCCCACGGCACTCCCACTCATCTAGTCCCGGGGCATCCCCACTACCCGTCGAGGGTTACAACACCTTGTTGCCCCACTCCATCACCCCGGGTACTCCCAGCGGCAGCGGCGCTACTCCCCAATTTACCGTACACCACGGGTGGTGTCACCAACTGTACATCAACTCCCCTGTAAATACCCCCCTTTCATTCGAGTGGCCGCACTACACCCGGGCCCGGAGACCCTTGAACCACAGCAAACCCGGATCCGAGCGATCTCGGCTGCTTCCACGGGGGCGGCACACTTATCTTGGCTGTGTATCAAAATAAGAGTGACCCCATGCTGTTTTTTTAATGATTTAAATAAATAATTTAAAAAAAAAAACAGCGTGCGGTCCCCCAAAATTTGATACTCAGCCATGATAAAGTACACATCTGGGGACTGGTATTCTCAGGTTGGGGAGACCCATCCTAAAAATAACAGCCTGCAGCCACCCAGGATTCTCGCATCCATTAGATGCGACAATCCCAGCACTTTAGTCGACTGTTCCTGAATTGCCCTGGTGCAGTGGCAATCGCGGTAATATCAGGGATTAATCGCAGCCTGCAGCTGCGACTTAGGGCTCATTCAGATGACTGTTCCCTTTGTCCTGGTAAGTTCCTATTTTTTTGCAGACCTACTGATGACAAAAACATCTTTTCAATGTCTTTTGTGCAGGATCGGATGGCACACGGAAGCACTTCCGTGTGCACCAGTTCCTACAAAAAAATAAATCAGATGCCGTATGTCCGTTCTGTTATTATGGAATATGTCCTATTCTGTTCCATAATTGCGGACCATGACACAATACAAGTCAATGGGTCTGCAAAATCCCCGGAGGCCACACTGAAGCACTTCCGTGGAACTTCTGTTGGGTGCCCCTGCACTCTATGTCCTGCTCCCGCAGCAGCCTCACAGCTGCTTGCACTGCAATGTCAGCATCTGCCAGCACAGCAATGCGAGCAGCTGCGGGGATGACAAGTGCTGCTGTCAGGAGGTTAGCAAAGTTCATTACCTGTGGTGATGGTCTCTGCTGCACTCCTGATGTCAGCGCTCATCACTGACTTCCATGACCGCCACGTTCTCACATCAAGTCTCGCAGGGGGACCGACACTGTGACTAGCGGTAACTTCGCAGGCCACTCGTGGTACTTCGCTTGTGAATACGGAGGACAATGGAAGTCAGTGATGAGCACTGACGTTAGGAGTGCAGCAGCATTCATCACTGCAGGTAATATAGCTAGCTAACCTCATGAAGTCAGTGCTTATCATGCCCTGTGGTGACCTGACCTGACCTAATGATGTTAGATCAGGTCACTGCACTGCTCCCCAGCCAATGGGGAACAGTCTGTTCTTCATTGACTGGAACAGTGAGTATGGTATGGATCGTCGTGGGTCCCCCTAATTGGATTACGTCGGACCTGGATTTTATTTTTCTTTCCAATAAATTGCTGAAAGAGGAAATTTGTTGAGGAGTGTTTTTTCAAATAAAAATGTGTTTGTCGTCTATATTTTTTATTACTGACTGGGTTAGTTATGACGGATATCTGATAGACGCTATGACATCAATAACCTCTGGGCTTGATGTCAGGTGACATTACACAGCTGGTATCAACCCCATATATTACCCTGATTGCCACCGCACCAGAGCAGTCGGGAAGAGTCGGGTAAAGTCCAAGGACTGTCACATCTAATGGATGTGGCAATTCTGGGCAGCTGCTGGCTGGTATTTTTAGGCAGGCTCCCAATAGCATGTGTCTCCCAAGCCTGAAAATACAAGCCTACAGCTGAGAAGCCTTGTATTCACTGGGTATCAAAATTGGGGGACTGCACACTGTTTTTTGTTAATTATTTATATATTTATTTTAATGTACGATATAGACCCACCCACTGGCAGCTGTGATTGGTTGCAGTCAGACAGCTGTAATTCAGCAAGGAGGCATGTCTGACTGCAACCAATCACAGATGTCAATGAGCAAGGAAAGCAATGTGCACACTGCTTGCTGCTCCCCAACCAGAGCCGTATGAAAAGCTTCATATATTTCTATGTAGCTGCCACACTTAATTCAGGAGAGTCACAGCCAGAGCTAGACAGCTTCATATTTTTCTATTTAGCTGTCACACTTTTTGTCAAAAGAGCTGCAGCCAGAGCCGGACATCTTAATATATTTCTAAACAGCTGCCACACTTGGGTTGTGAGAGCAGCAGCCAGAGCTGGACAGCTTCATATATTTCTATGCAGCTGACACACTTGGGTCGGGAGAGCCGCAGCCAGAACTGGACAGCTTCATATATTTCTATGCAGCTGTCACACTTGGGTCTAGAGAGCTGCAGGCAGAGCTGGACAGTTTCATATATTTCTATATAGCTTTCACACTAGAGTCAGGAGAGCCGCAGGCAGAGCCGGACAACTTCATATATTTATATGTAGCTCCAATACTTGGGTCGGGAGAGCCAAAGCCAGAACCGTACAGCTTCATGTATTTCTATGAGGCTGCCACACTTGGATCAGGCGAGCCACATCCAGAGCCGAACAGCTCCATATATTTCTATGTAGCTGTCACACTTGGGTTGGGAGAGCTACAGCTAGAGCCGAACAACTTCCTATATTTCAATGCAGCTGTAACACTTAATTAGAAGGAGTCACAGCCAGAGCCGGACAGCTTCATATTTTTCTATTTAGCAGTCACACTTGGGTTTGGAGAACCGTAGCCAGTGCTGGACATGCTGGACAACTTCATATATTTCATACAGCTGTCACACTTGGGTTGGGAGAGCGGTAGCCAGAGCTGGAGAGATTCATATATTTCTATGCAGCTAACACACTTGGGTCAGGAGAGCCACAGCCAGTCCGTCCATTGTGATCCAACATAAGGTCGAATTCCACAGACGTCTGAAAGAGCTCTTCAAATTTCATATTCAGCACTAAATTTGTTGGAATGCTCCTATTCATCATGATATGGACTTCATTTGTCAATTCTGTACTAATTATACAATTTCAGAAAGCCCCTCTCTAAATTTCTTAATTTTACTCCACATGCGTAGCACAGACATTGGGTAATCATGAGAGCTACTTTTAAATAATTATATTCTAAAAGACAATAATTAACATAACCATAACTCACCTCTGCCCTACAGACATTATCATTTGATCATTATGTTTTTTAAGATGAAGAATAAAATCTTAAAATATTATTATTATTATTATTTGTATTGTTATTATTTTTTTGTTATTATTATTGTATTTTTCACAGCCATGGTATTTGGTTTAGTCAGGTCTTAGGATTGTAGGCAGCCTTTCCTTCCGACTGCCAGCATTCTGCTTCAATCAAACTTTACGGTGGCATTGTAAACTGCTGCCTTAGAAACATTGCACAAAAGTTCATTGATAAGAATTTCTACATCTCTCGTAGATTTTACTACGTGGGTTAAGACGCCAACTAGTGGTCATTAGAAGAATACCTATCTCTGAGCATCTCCATACGGACAGAAGCCAGCAGGAAATTCAGCATTGTGTGTGACGCTGTTATGTCTAATTAGTAATTAGAAGATATGTATATTTGTGTCTTGTGGACTAATTACGATTTTTTATGAGATTGGAATCATTAAATGAATGACATTAATATTATATAAAGCAATGATCTGCTGCGTCATGTATTTAATATTAAAAAATACAAAGATACAATATAAAACATTTGTGCCAATTAATTCCAATGATAAAGCTCATCATATAATCAAATAGGTAAAAAAATATAAACAAAATGAGAAAAACAAAAACATAACAGTCAAGAATATTCCTGATTCTTAAATACGATAGTTCTTGAGCATCTGAAATGTTACCGGAAACCTGAAACGCCGGATGGATCATCTATCAGGCAAGAATCCTGATTAAAAAGAAAATGGTGCTAATAATTTTGATGCGAGGACTGATAGCTGCAGATGGCTGATAATCTGCAGATCTAATCGTAGCTTTTTTTTTTTCTCTGTCTGAGTCAGAAGACTGGGAGACAGCGAAGGGTTAAGGATGGAAAATCACATTTTGTTGCTATGCGAAACGAGGGAACATCAGGTTTTAAGAAGAAGAAAAAAAGGAAGAAGCTGGTATATCACCCCCTTAAAAAGGTGAAAGGTAGACTGAGCCAAAACGCATATGCTGACGTCTTACTTATCCCAAGAGAATCAATGATGTTTTTTTGTGTGATCAATGTAATATTCCACTGCTAAATTTAGGGACTGTGCATCCTATGAAAATGGCACCTTACTATGACTAATTAAGAATAAAAAATGTGATTGTCTACAAGTTTAATTATTTAATCTCCAGGGTTTTGATTAAATTAAAACTCTTTGCCTGAAGGCAGAAAGAAAGAGATCTCTCCCCATTGTTATTTTTCATTGAGAATTCGGAGAGAAAAAAAAAAAGAAAGAAAGAAGATAAAAACAGACAAGAAGATTTTGTTTGTGTCTTATTAAATATAGAGTCAGACTGTTTACTGCAGGAAAACAACAATATAAGATTGAGTCGTAGCTTCTTATGAATCAATTTATCACCGTATAAGTAGGGCTTAACGGTGTACCAGCAAAAGAGAGGTTAATTTATTGCCTCATTACTACAAGGCCAAGAAAGATGAGCTCTTGTAAACACAGGGTCTTCCATTAATCCCTTGTGTATGACAAGAAGAACCAAAATTATAAAAAAAAAAATCCCCTCTGTGACGCAGATGGTGCATTGCTGTTCAGATTCTGCTAATATGTTAAACTGGTGTGAATTTAGTTGTTTTTTTTTTCGTTTCCTAATTATATACAGCATTGGCGAACACAGCGTTAAGAAATTCAGACGTTATAAAATAAATTAAATTGCGATAAATAGCTAAATAAATAAATACATTAAGTAAAAATGCTAATGTAAAACTGGTTCATGTCCACAAGAGGGCAGCACTTTTCGAAAAACAAAAAAAACAAAACTGACAACAAAATAAAAATGAATGTTTTTTTAAAGCCCTTAAAAAAATATGGACACGCAACTATACTGACCACATAATGAATTAGATTTTATGTGCGGTATTAAGAAGAAAAAGTATTTTGTGTGCTCTCATATGTCTTTAGTTTTCTTACTACCACATAAATGCAAAAAAGGGAGAAATGGAATATTTTTGTTGTAAAACAATAGTGTTTCTTGCTGAAAATGAAATGTTATGACGCAATTTTTTTTTTTAAACTGAATGATTTGTGTATCCAATGAAAATGTTTCCAGAATGAACATAAGATGCTTAAACTACATTTTGATGAAGCTGTGAAGCATACATCTCACTTCAGGAATGCAACCTGTCCTAAGAAGGTCCCCATTGTACAGCGCCTTGAAAAAGTATTCATTCCCTGTGAACTTTTCTACATTTTTTCACACTACACCAATGTATTAAGTTCGACCTACAAAGTATTGACTGAAAACAAATACACATCAGAATTTTAAGACTATGTGCGCACGTTGCGTTGTGTCCATGCTGAAAAATCTGCAGTGATTTGACAGTGCATGTGCGCTTCAAATCGCTGCAGAAACACTGCGTAATGGATGCAGTGTGTCGGCAGAATAGATGCCGATTTCATGCGCTCTGGATGCTGCGGCTCCCATAGACAGAGTGGGAGCAGTATCCACAGTGCACCAAATAAGTGACATGTTACTTTTTTGAACGCAGCGATTTGGATCAAAATTTCAGCATGCAAATTGGTGCATTCAAAAAAGCAATGTGCGGATGGATTATGCACAATCTTCATAGATTGTGCTGGGGACGCAGGATGCATGCGTTTACGTTGCAGTGTGATATGCAGCGTAAACGCATGAAATTGCGCAACGTGCGCACATAGCCTTAGATTTACAGTAGGGAAAAAAAGTATTTAGTCAGCCACCAGTTGTGCAGGTTCTCCCACTTGAAAAGATGAGAGAGTCCTGTAATTGACATCATAGGTAGACCACAACTATGAGAGACAAAATGAGAAAGCAAATCCAGAAAATCACCTTCTCTGATTTGGCAAGATTTTTTGTGCAAATTATGGTGAAAAATAAGTATTTAGTCATCTAAAACCATGCAAAATTTCTGGCACTCACAGACCTGTAACTTCTTCTTTAAGAGGCTCCTCTGTCCTCCACTCATTACCTGTAGTAATGGCACCTTTTTGAACTTGTTATTAGTATAAAAGACACCTGTCCACAACCTCAAACAATCACACTCCACACTCCACTATGGTGAAGACAAAAGAGATGTTGAAGGACACTAGAAACAAAATTGTATACCTGCACCAGGCTGGGAAGACTAAATCTGCAATAGGCAAGCAGCTTGGTGTGAAGAAATCAACTGTGGAGCAATAATAAGAAAATGAAAGACATACAAGACCTCTGATAATCTCCCTCGATCTTGGGCTCCACGCAAGATCTCACCCTGTGAGGTCAAAGTGATCACAAAAACGGTGAGCAAAAATCCCACAACCACAGAGGGGGGCTGTTACGAACCGGCGCCGCCATAGCCGCAAGCAGCCTGCTGCGGTTCCTGTTGCGCCCAGGCGCCGGCTGCCGTTCTTGGCCGTGCCTCGGGTCGTCCAGTTGGCTGTTCCTTCCACCACGCCTAAGTGTGGAGAGGCGGCTAGTGCGCATGCGTGCGCCGATTTACCCCAGCCAGAGTCTAAGCCCGGTGTTTTGTCTAGTGAGCATGCTCAGCCTGTTTGTGTTATGTCTGAGACTAAGTCCTCAGTTCAAGCTACTGAGCATGCTCCCACAATTCACCCTAACAGCCTCTTTGCACAGGTACTTGGACTTCGTGCTGTGTCTAAGTTCTGGGATGTGCCTACTGAGCATGCTCAAACTGATAGTCTGCTTTCTGAGCCTGTTGCTCAGGCTACTGGGCATGCTCAGCCACTTAGTGCACCAGAGGCTAGGTCCGGTAAGGACCTTACTGAGCATGTCCGTGAGGTGGCAGGCCCTGATAGGGCAGAGGGTGTCAGGTGTCCTGATGACGTGGCAACTCCGGACTGGCTCGCAGAGGCCCGCCCCTATGATCTGGCACCTCAGTATTGGTCGTCAGACGATGACTGGTGAAGTGTTTGGGGTGTGGCTGCCATGAAATCATCAATGACGTGGCGGTTCCGGATAGGTCGCATGTGACGTCACTGATGACATGGCACTCTGCTATTGGACCTTGGTGGTTCCACCCTGGGTTTGGGGTGGACCCAGGTTATAAAAGGGGCTGGAGACAAGATGGAGGTGCGCAGTCTTCACTTTTGCTCAGTCAGAGCACACCTCCATGTTAGAGCCTCATTGCGGCATAAGCCTATGTTGGGAAGCGGTTGGTAGGGTTAGGCGAACGGTGCCTGTCACGCCAAGATTCGTGGCTCGGCACATCAGGGTCAGGCGCCGTGCTTCCCTCCTGCCGTTCCAGTCTTGCTATAGCAGCCCAGTGGCATTAACTGGGCTGTGGCTGCTGTGCTTCCTGTCCGATTGTGCCCCCTACGCACACGGACAATGCACCTGCTGCGCCACCTGTCTGATTGTGCTCCCTACGCACACGGACAACGCACCTGCTGCGCCACCTGTCCGATTGTGCCTCCTACGCACACGGACAACGCACCTGCTGCGCCACCTGTCCGATTGTGCCCCCTACGCACACGGACAACGCACCTGCTGCGCCACCTGTCCGGTTGTGCCCCCTACGCGCACGGACAGCGTACCCCAGGACCCCTGTGGAGTTAACAGGGTGTTCCTTATCCTCCTCGGCTTCCCGGTCAACACTACTGGTGTACCTATCTGGCCTGACGTGTCCTACACACACGTGGCCAGTCGAGAGGTGGCCAGAAACGCTAATCGGAGGACCGCTCGGCCTGACATGTCCTACACACGTGGCCGACAGGGCGCTTTCGTGGCGGTCTTCCGGTCAACGCTACCTGGTTACCACCCGGCCTGACGTGTTTCCTGCACACGTGGTTGGTGTAGCGCTAGGTGCACCAAAACGCTAATCGGGTTGTCGTCCGGTCTGACGTGTCCCATCACACGTGACTGGTTCCCAGAGTTCCTGGGTTATCTCAGAGCCATCCAGCTCTATAGTCTCCGCCTAACCCTCAGGTGCCAGCAGCTCCTTTGTCATCTGGAGCACGGTGGGCCCCGACTGGCGATTAGGCTATATACCCCCTGGTCCTAATCTGCCGGTCCCCCCGTAACAGGGGCCTAGTGAATGACCTGCATAGACCTGGGAGTACCGTAACAAAGGCTACCATCAGTAACACACTACACATCCTGCAGTGCTAGACCTGTCCCCCTGCTTAAGCCAGTAAATGTCTGGGCCCGTCTGAAGTTTGCTAGAGTGCATTTGGATTATCTAGAAGAGTATTGGGAGAATGTCATATGGTCTGATGAAACCAAAGTAGAACTTTTTGATAGAAACACAACTCATTGTGTTTGGAGGAGACAGAATGCTGAGTTGCAGCCAAAGAACACCATACCTACTGTGAAGCATGGGGATGGCAACATCATGCTTTGCAGCTGTTTCTCTTCAAAGGGACCAAGACGACTGATCCGTGTACATGAAAGAATGAATGTGGCCATGTATTGTGAGATATTGAGTGCAAACTTCTTTCCATGAGCAAGAGCATTGAAGATGAAACGTGCCTGGGTCCTTTAGCATGATAATGATCTCAAGCACACCGCCAGGGCAATGAAGGAATTTCTTCATAAGAAGCATATGAAGGTACTGGAGTGGCCTAGACAGTCTCCAGATCTCAACCCCATAGAAAACCTTTGGAGGGAGTTGAAAGTCCATGTTGCCAGCGACAGGCCTAAAACATCACTGTTCTAGAGGAGATCTGCATGGAGAAATGGGCCAACATACCACCAACAGTATGTGCCAATCTTATGAAGACTTACTGAAAATGTTTGACCTCTGTCATTGCCAACAAAGAATATATAACAAAATATTGAGATGAACTTTTGAAATTGACCAAATACTTATTTTCCACCATAATTTGAAAAAATAATCTTAACAAATCAGACAAGGGGATTTTTTGGATTTGTTTTCTCATTTTGTCTCTTACAGTTCTGGTCTACCTATGATGTCAATTACAGGCCAACCTCATCTTTTTAAGCGGAAGAACTTGCACAATTGGTGGCTGACTAAATACTTTTCTCCCCACTGTATATTTTTAAAATATTTAGAAAACAATGTATCATTTTGTTAGAACTTCAAGAAATCCCAATAAAATACATTTAAGGTTTTGGGTGTAATGTGAAAAAAATGTGTAATAGTTCACAGGGTATGAATATATTTTCAAGGTACTGTAATATTAGATGCAGAGCCACATGGCATTCAGTGTCTGCAACACTCCTGCTGGTGGAATAAGTCAATAGCGCCCATGCTGCTAACCCTTTGTTTAGCTAACTTTAAGGCATACACATTGAATTAAACTTGGACAAACCCTTCAATATCAATGTGGAGAGCAGCAAACCGTGTGGTATGTATAGGGCACTGAAAACTCTCCCCAGACAGATAAGACTTAGAAAGTTTGAATTCTACTTCATAAACTTTTGTTCTCCTGGAAAAAAGTTCCCCCTTTGTCAATAGAGACCACATGACTGTTCAGCTGAACATAGCACTACAATTAGATGCAATAGTACCCAAAGATGTTGCAGGCTCCCTTTTTGGCACAATGAAGCACGATGGATCACTTTTATCTGTCCCTTATGAAGCCAGTCCATAACCAACAACTGGACCGGGGGAGGCAGTGGCAGTCACTCAGGTATAGCGAGGGCAAAGTAGAGGTGACTAATAGAGATGAGCCATCACCATAGATTTCGAGTTCGGTTCGGTTCGTCGAACGGTGTGTGTGTTCGTCGAAAGTTCGATGAACGTTTGTCGAACACCATCGAACCCCATTGAAAACAATGGCAGGTAAACACAAACACATACAAAAACATAGAAAACACCTTCTAAGGTGTCCAAAAGGTGACAAACAACTCAGAAGACACCACAAACACATGGAAAAGTGACAAGTACACAGATATAGGCATGTCATGCCCTTCTAAAATCATGTAAAACACAGCAAGTGGACTCCAACAAAATAAACAAAAGTTTTCAAAATATTTGGCCACAGACACCACTTAAGTGGCATCAATTGTCCCACAGTTGCAAACTTAAAATGTTGATTTCCATGAAGCACAATCAAAAATACACAAGCCTTTACTCTCCCCAGGATGACACATGGGTAGAAAAGTCCTTGTGGATCGATGATTTGTTCATCTTGATGAACGTTAGTCTGTCCACATTGTCACTGGACAGACGCGTGTGCTTATCTGTCAGCACACCCCCATCAGCACTGAATACACGTCCGAGAGAACGCTGGCTGCGGGGCACGACAAGATCTCCAAGGTGTAAAGGTCACTTTGCACCTAGAGATAAATCTGCGGCAGATCTGTGGTTGCAGTGAAATTGTGGACAATCAGTGCCAGGTTTGTGGCTGTGTACAAATGGAACAATATGTCCATGATTTCACTGCAACCACAGATCTGCCAAAGATTTATCTCTGCGTGTAAAGTAGCCTTAATTGGCGAGCTCGGGCCATTTTTCCAGATTGGAAGCCCAAAATGAGCAAGGCTCCAGTTGCAGAGTCATGGCATCGATATTCACTTGGAGATACTCCTGTATCATCCTCTTCAGGAGTTGACTATGTGTCAGACTTCTTGTGTCTTGTGGCCTTGCAAAGGATGGTCTAAAAAATTCATGATACGATTCCATAAAATTGCTGTTACCACCAGATACGGTGTTGCTGGTACGGTTTGAGTGATGATGACTCGACAATCCCATGGTTAGCAAGTTGGAACTGTGAGATTCACTCTATGCACCACTGGTGTTTAGTGGAAAAGCCAATCTCATATTGTGTAACAGCTTCTGCTGATACTCCTGCATACGTGCGTCCCTTTCTATAGCAGGAATTATTTCGCCAAATTCTGACTTGTATCAGGGATCTAAGAGTGTGGCAACCCAGTAATCAGCATTACTTCAAATTCTGACAATCTGAGGTTCATGTTATAGGTAGTGCAGCAAGAAGGCACTCGTGTGTCTTGCGCATCCAGGAGGACCAAGTCTTTGCTGTGTTGGTGGCGGCGAGGTGAGAATCATGCTGCCTTCCTCTGCCCTCTCCCCAACCTCGCACAACAGAAATGTGATCAAGGTCTCCCTCATCTGCCTGGTCCTCCATGCCCATCACCAGTTCCTCAATTTCTTCCTGAGCTCCTGTGTACCGCCCCGGGGCTCGTCGGTGGGTGGCTCAAGCGCCTCCAGACCCGGGGGTCACATCGCTCTGAAGGGAGGCTGGCGCTACGTGAGGGGTTTCGGTGGGGAGGTTCATGGCCGGAGCCGCGGTGTTGGGTTGTAAGTTCGTGAAGCCACCCATGGGTCGTGGTGAGTGTGGACACCACCGCTGCCATTGACTAGGCTCCCGGGGACAGTGTTGCGCAGCCAGGTGTTGACCCCTCCGTGGGTAAGGGGTTGATGGTCCCGGGGCCCGGTTGTTGGGGATTAGGATGTGGGGGTGCGGGCGGCGTGTTGGCGTGATGCGGGGCGGTGCGCGGCCCGAGGACACTGTTGTACTCACTATGACAGATACACCGGAGTCTCTGGTAAACCATAAATATGGTGGTCAGTGCCCGCAACTGGCTGCGTCTGGTCCCCCACCCGGTTTGGTGGTTCCCGCCTGTCTCCTGCACCTTGTTTTGTAGATTTTGACTGCCTGCGGTTCCGCAACAGGAGTCCGCTTCCCGGCTTTGTGTGTGTGTCAAGAGAGCCCGTTTGCCCGCAGACGCTGGCCCGTGGGATCTCTCTGACTGAGCGGTGGCTTTCTATCCCCCTCATTGGACTGTTGTCTTCAGTCCTGACTTGGGTGGGAAAGACCCTAAGGTCCAGACCCCAATCAGTGAATTTGACTCGGTCCAGTGGCTTCTGGGCCTCATTCTGGGTCTGGGTACCCCTCCTGGTGCTCCGGATTCCAGTTGGTTCCCCGGTTCGGCCACTACCCTGTCCCGGTAACTTACGGTTCTTTCAGCTGTCTTCCCGGCTCCTGCAGGCGGCAACCACTGTCTGCCTCCTGGTCACAGGGTATCCGGGCTACGACCCAGATCCCTGACAGACATTTCTCCTACTCGACTACTCTCCTCCCTAACTTCATCTTTTAGTTTTTCCCGCCTCAGGCTATCCGGGCTATCCGAACTCCTCTGTGGGCATGACCAACCGCCTGGCTCCGCCCCCGGCTGTGAATGCCAAAGCCTGAGAGGGGTAACTCAGGGTTTTTAGGTTGGCTGCTGCTACCTTTTTAGGGGACTGGTGTTTGTTCAAGGGCCTGTCTGTGACTACCTGGCTAGTCCAGGACGTCACACCTGCACCTTCCTCAACAGTTTGGCTGCTACCATGTGCCCTTGTTAATCCCTCTCCCCCACCGTCCCATGCCTGCCGCCTTGGTGCTGCTGACCATCTGGACCTTGGAGATCTTGGTATCCTTTGTGCATATGAATCCTCCTCAACTTCCTCCCCTTCCTCTTGTCTCACCACCTGACTCCAAATACTGTTTATGGTGTGCTCCAGCATGTAAATTGCTGGAATTGTCATGCTGATAATGGCATCGTCAGCGCTAAACAACTTCGCCGCCATGTCGAAACTGTGCAGAAGGGTGCATAGGTCCTTGATCTGAGACCACTCCAGCAGCTTGTTCTACCCCACTTCTGGATCTCGTTGGCCCAGGCTATACATCATAACGTATTGCACCAGGGCTCGACGGTGCTTCCACAGTTGCTGCAACATGGGGAGAGTTGAATTCCAGCGTGTCGGCACATCGCATTTCAGCCGGTGAAACGGCTGGCCGAAAGACTTCTGGAGCAATACAAGTCGTTCAGCTGCGGGGTGTGAATGGCGGAAGTGAGCACATAGTGACCGTGCCCTCTGCAGAAGCCCATCTAGGTCGAAATAGTGGGTTAAAAATTGCTGGGCAACAAGGTTCAACCCGTGAGCCATACAAGGCACGTGTGTTACATTGCCCTGGCGAAGGGCCGCACCCAGGTTTGCAGCATTGTCGCACACGGCCTTCTTTGGCTGCAGGTTGAGTGGAGAGAACCATTGATGAAACTTGGTCTCCAGAGCTGACCACAAATCCTCAGCTGTGTGACTCACATTTCCCCAGACATTTCAACGTAAAGACCGCCTGATGCCGTTGAGCTCTTCTACCAGCATAGTAAGGAGGTGTGCAGGATTCCTAGTGCGCAGTTACAACGCAGGTGACCTGAACAGACAGGCTTTGGGCAGTGGTGGACGACCCAGATGAGATGTAAGAGGCATAAGCAGTTGAGGAACTTCTACATACAGAGGAATGACGCACAACTCATGGGGACGGCAAGACTTGTACAGCAGACCCTTCATCTCTCACTAGCGTTACGCAGTGCCCCTTCAGTGACATGTAACGCCCCTGTCCATGCTTACTGTTCCAAGTATCTGTGGTGAAATTCACCCTGTCAAACACAGAGTTTCTAAAGGAAGCGGTGATGTTGTGTGTGACATGCTGGTGTAGTGCAGGCACACCTTTCTTGAAAGAGTAGTGGCAACTGGGCATCTGCTACTGGGGCACTGCAACAGACATGAGGTCTCGAAAATCCTGTGTGTCCACCAGGCGGAAAGGCAACATTTCTGTAGCCAACAGCTTGCAGATGCTAAAATTCAACCTCTTAGCTTTGTCATGGCTAGGAGGAAATGGTCTTTTACTTGTCCACATCTGAGGGACCGAGGGTGGGTTGCTGTGCTGAGACGGCATTGAGTAGGGTGTCCGTGGCAAACTGCTGGTCTGTGGGAAAGGTGCAGGCGGAGATGTAATGTTGCCTTTATCCAAAGGTGGTGCTCTCGATGTCTGAGAGAGCTCAACACCAGCAGCTGTTTCCACTTCCAAAACAACTGACGACCTGCCAATCACACTGCCTGTTGCGGGTAAAGAGGTGGAAGGTCTGCGTCCAAAAGCATGTGTGACTGCTGTCCCCACAGTCACAGATGATGAAGAACACACGGATGCACTTAAAGGGGCAGATGGTGGTTGGCCCGCTCCACTAGGCCGCATTTTAGCACAGTGAGCTTCCCACTGCGACTTATGCTTCATATTCCTGTGACGGTTCATGGACAAAGTACTCAAACTAGTGAGTTTTTGGCCTCTACTTAGAAATTGGCGACAAATCTTATAGATGACATGAATTGGGTGATCCTTTCCGATGTCAAAAAAGGAACAGCAAGGCTTAGAGCCCATTCAACCTGAAGAGCTTACCCTATTTCTGCTCAGAGGCAGAGTTGTGGCTGAGGATGCAGTTGTTGACATACTTCCAGTACTCCGTCTCTGTCCAGGAAGGTGCAACCTAACCTCGTCATCAGTAGCATCCTCCTCCACCTCCTCTGCTGACCTCATCAACTGCCTGACTGTGGGTTGACAGTAAGTGGGATCTACAACCTCATCATCACCCTGTGTGTTTGCACTCTCCTCATCCTCAGAGCCAACCTCTTCCTGCCCTGACCGAATACTTAAGTTGTCATTGCAATCAGGTATCTGAGTCTCATCGTAATCAGCATGTTCTTCATTGTCTCCACCAAGAGGAGTTACAGTTTTGGAATGAGGGTCTACATTATGCTCAGAACCTTCTTCATCTGGGCCTGGATCTGACTCACAAAGCTTCTGAGCATCAGTGAAGATCATTTCCTTGTCTGAACTCACTGCAGCTTTGGAGCAGACCTCTGATTCCCAGGCTATAGTGTGACTGAACAGCTCTGCAGACTCAACCATCTCTGTTACCCCATACTCTGCAGGGCGGGTGGAGACTTGAGAGCTGGTGGAAAGCAAATGCGATTAAGGTGACAACCCAGAGGACTGGAGTCTTTGGGATGTTAAAGTTCAGGTTGAAGAGAGGCCACTTGATGGAGCACTTGAGATCCAATCAAGCATCTGCTGTTTTTGTGCCTCATCTACCTTTGGTAGCAATGCTTGTTTCTGTAACAAAGGGATCATATCAGATTGTCCACGGAAAGTAGTAAACATTTTACTTTGGCTGGAAAATTGTCTTCCTTCAGCAGATTTTACTGTTGCTTTACCACATACCCCAAGGACACACACTTTTTTTCCCTTTCCAACACGCCTGTTCCCCTTTCCACCAGCATATGTCCTTTTGGCACTCATTTTGTTTCTGACCAAATTGGACAATTAAAATGTCGTAGCAAAAATGGAGAGGTGGTGTAGATTGCAGAGGTGGTCTAGCTTTATTGACAGCTGAAGAACCAACACTGACTATCCCAGACACTTTTACTGTGCCCCTAAAAGTGTCAGCACTGTTTGCAATTAAAATTGCCTAGCAAAAAGTGACAGGTGTGTAGAATGCAGAGGTGGTGTACCTTTCCGGCAGCAGAGGAACACTAAGGGGTACTTTGTAAGCTGCGACATCGCTAGCCGATGCTAGCGATGCTGAGCGCGATAGTACCCGCCCCCGTCGCACATGCGAAATCTTGTGATAGCTGCTGTAGCGAACATTATCGCTACGGCAGCTTCACATGCACTTACCTGCCCTGCGACGTCGCTCTGGCCGGCAACCCGCCTCCTTCCTAAGGGGGCGGGTCGTGCGGTTTCACAGCGACGTCACACGGCAGGCGGCCAATAGAAGCGGAGGGGCGGAGATGAGCGGGACGTAAACATCCCGCCCACCTTCTTCCTTCCACATAGCCAGTGGACACAGGTAATGAGATGTTCCTAACTCCTGTGGATTCACACACAGTGATGTGTGCTGCCGCAGGAACAACATTGTATCTCCTATTAATGCGACAATATGAAAATGACCGACGCTACACAAATCACTGATTTACGACGCTTTTGCTATCGTTTATCGGCGCATCTAGGCTTTACACGTTGCGACGTCGTTACCGGTGCCGGATGTGGGTCACTTTCGATTTGACCCCGACGATATCGCAGTAGCGATGTCGCAACATGCAAAGTACCCCTAAGTTAGTATCCCAGACACTTTTTTTATGCCCCTAAAAGTGTCATCACTGTTTGCAATTAAAATTGCCTAGCAAAAATGAACTGGTGTGTAGAATGCACAGTTGGTGTACCTTGCTTGGCAGCAGAGGAACACTAAGTTAGTATCCCAGACTCTTTTACTATGCCCCTAAAAGTGTCAGCACTCTTTGCAATTAAAATTGCCTAGCAAAAATGGACAGGTGTGTAGAATGCAGAGGTGGTGTACCTTGCTTGGCAGCAGAGGGACACTAAATTAGTATCCCAGACATTTTACTATGCCCCTAAAAGTGTCAGCACTCTTTGCAATTAAAATTGCCTAGCAAAAATGGACAGGTGTGTAGAATGCAGAGGTGGTGTACCTTGCTTGGCAGCAGAGGGACACTAAATTAGTATCCCAGACATTTTACTATGCCCCTAAAAGTGTCAGCACTGTTGGGAATTAAAATTGCCTAGCAAAAATGGACAGGTGTGTAGAATGCAGAGGTGGTGTACCTTGCTTGGCAGCAGAGGAACACTACGTTGTATCCCAGACACTTTTACTATGCCCCTAAAAGTGTCAGCACTGTTTGCAATTAAAATTTCCAACACGCCTGTTCCACTTTCCACCAGCATCTGGCCTTTTGCCACTCATTTTGTTTGTGAACAAATTGGACACTGTTTGCTGCAGTTAAAATTGCATAGCAGAAATGTAGAGGTGGTGTAGATTGCAGAGGTGGTGTAGGTTTCTTGTCTGCAGAGGAACGTCACTGACTATCCCAGACAATGATACTATGCCCCAAAGAATTGCCTGCACTTTTTGCAGTTACAATTGCGTAGCAGAAATGTTGAGGTGGTGTAGAATGCAGAGGTTGAGTAGCTTTCTTGACAGCTGAGGTTCGTCACTGACTATCACAGACACTCATACTATGCCCCAAAGAATTTCCTGCACTTTTTGCAGTTACAATTGCGTAGCAGAAATGGAGAGGTGGTGTAGAATGCAGAGGTGGTGTAGCTTTCTTGTCAGCAGAGGAACATCACTGACTATCTACTATGCCCCAAAGAATTTCCTGCACTTTTTGCAGTTAAAATTGCGTAGCAGAAATGGAGAGGTGGTGTAGAATGCAGAGGTGGTGTAGCTTTCTTGACAGCTGAGGTACGTCACTGACTATCACAGACAATGATACTATGCCTCAAAGAATTGCCTGCACTTTTTGCAGTTACAATTGCGTGGCAGAAATATAGTGGTGGTGTAGCTTTCTTGATAGCTGAGGTATGTCACTGACTATCCCAGACAATGATACTATGCCCCAAAGAATTGCCTGCACTTTTTGCAGTTACAATTGCGTAGCAGAACTGTAGACGTGGTGTAGAATGCAGAGATGGTCTAGCTTTCTTGTCAGCAGAGGAATGTCACTGACTATCCCAGTCAATGATACTATGCCCCAAGGAATTGCCTGAGCTGATTTAGACAGATGCTGTGAAAAACCCTTGCACAGCACTGGCACAGACTTTCCAAGCAAAAATGGCTATGAACTGCTCTAATCTAGCCCTGAAAAGGGCTGAAATTAAAATGAGTCCCTACTCCGTAAACCGATGTCTCGATTGCACTTTATAGCGCCCACAGAAGCAACAGCAGTGGGAGCGGTGACTGTCACACACCTGCAGCACTGAGATAATGGCGGCGATGGGGTAAATGGTCGGGTCTTTTAGGGCAAGGACATGTGACAGGCACAGACAATGAAACATGCCCTTGCTTGTCTGTCAGAAATTCACTTTGCTGTGTGTGTCTGTGATTGACTGACAGCCTGGCCCACTGTACGCGTGGTTAGGAAAAAAAAATGGAGATCGCCATTCTTTCAGCACTCAGCAGCACTGATCTAAACCCCTCCCCCCCGCACACTATATGCTGAATTTTGATAATATTATTATTAACAGTGACTGATAGCATTACAGTGAAAAGCCAGCTAGTAACTAGCTATGCTTTTGGTGATCGAACCGTTATTGAACGGTAACTCGAACGGTCGAACATTAAGCAAATCGTTCGAGTTCGTCGAACGACTCGAACACCGTCCAAAACAACTCGAATTTGAAATTGGCGAACGGTTCGCTTCGAACACCGCTGATCTCTAGTGCTCAGTAGAAAAATTCTTGAAGGGTTCTTAAGGCAACTTGTTCTTCCACTAAGGGGAACAAAGAAAATTCAGTTTCATCAAAAAATAATCTGTTGAATATTAGGGACCTTGGAAAGATATGTAAATCTTTGATAGCATTAAATGTATCAAATTTAGAAGCTGGCGAAAATGTCAGCCCCTTATCCAAAAGGGAACAATCAGCCAAAGATAGGGTATAAGAACTCAAATGTATTACCTTATTCTTGGTCTTTATACGACCAAATGATTTGAATTGTTGCCTTTTATAACCTCTTCCACGAAAAAGGGCACCTAAGCGACTCATTATTGCAGAGGAAGTGCTGTCAGATTGATCGCTTAGAGATGTCATAGAGGAAAGGGAAGATGCTCTCTCGATGTTACTGTTAGGGGTAGCCGGTTTCCTCCAAAAATACACAGTATTCTGTATTAAATCCCTCTGATCACGTTGACATTTTTTTGATTGGACAACACGGATTTTCTTGACAACTGATTCCAACTTTTTATCGATTTGGATATTATAAGCCTTGATTTTATCCTCCAAACAGCCAGATTTAAGAGCCGTCTGTTTTTCATCAATAGACTGGTCAAGCTTAGTAATGGATGTAGTGTTATAATCAATAAGTAACCGCATAAGGGTAAAGGAACAGTTGTTGCAGGCCTCCTCCCATTTATTAATGAATTCATTATCATCCACAGGAAAACTTGGGGTAGTACAAACACGTAAGCCACGTGGAATCATCTTTTTACTGATATATCTTTCTAACAATGCTCTACTCCACCATAAACGTGTTTGTTTAATTAGCGCAACCTGAATCTCTGAAAAAAGTTCATGCACTTTATGTTCACCACTAATATATGCATCATAAGTACTGTCACCACACACCTGATCCATTTGGTCCAGCCATGTGTTACTAAAACATAGTCTGAGTGCCAAAAACCAATACTAAAAGAAAAGTGTTGTCAAACCCTGTTTTCTTTTGGGGCTGAAAGACATTCACAACATCTTTGTCGACTGCTCCAAGTGGTAGTTTGTCCAAAAAAGGTTCCTTTGGTTTTTAGACTTACAGAAACGGCTATCGTGAGAAACTATTAACGCAAGTTTAACAACCCGGCATAAGTGTTTTTTCACTGCCTCTAGAAAAGGTCATGTTACAGTATTCACCTTGAATAATCAAACCAAAAAAATAGGAAAAAGAGGGGGTAAGGGCCGTGGACGAGGTGGTAGTAACAGTGGTGGTTGCCCAAGCAGTTTGATCTAGCCAAAGAAAAAGGTTCCTGTTTTATCTACATCTGCCTTCCTATCCCAATTTTCTGCTCCATGTGGGGAAGCACTCTTTCGCCCTGAACAGTATGAACAGGTAATGAGTTGGCTAGCAGAAAATGCCTCCAGTTAATTGTCAAATAGCAAATCCTAAGGGTCCACGCAGAAAGACTTGAGTAGCCCAGAGGCTGCCCTATCGAATCCTCAGCCTGGTCATCCTTCCTCACAACATCAGTATTCTAAGGAAACATATATGACACCAAAGCAGGTTACTCTGAGGAACTGTTTACGGGACTCTTTGACCTTTCTTGCCTCTCATCGCGCAACACCACCAATGCAGGTGAAGCCGTGGTGTGCAGTGATGCACAGATATTTGAGCACCCAAGGCCAGAAGAAAGCCATGTTGTTGGCCGTTACATGTTGGGCAATCAGGTGGACGTATTGGAGGATGATGAGACACAGTTGCCCTCAGGTCAGCCTGAAACCTCCATTCCCGAAGATATTGACCTTCAGGAATTTGAAGACGACATGGTCGATGATGAGGTGACTGATCCAACATGGACCGATGGCATGGATTGCGAGAGCAGCAGTGCAGAGGAGCAAGTGCCCATAGTCTGCAATAAGGCTGTAAGACATAGGGTTTCGACCACTGCCAGAAGTCAATCAACTGTGCACATGACACCACCACCTGTGGCATCTCAGAGTCCAAGGGTCCATGCACCACCTGTGCCATCTCAGAGTCTAAGGTTCCATGCACCACCTTAGCCAACTCAGAGTCCATGGGTCCGTGAACCACCTCAGAGCCATCTCAGAGTCCAGGGGTCCATGGTGCGATTGTGTGGGAGTTATTTTCCAAGAGTACTTCGGACCAAACGGTTGCCATTTGTCAAATCTGTCAGACCAAGCTTAGCAGAGGCAGAAATATTTCCAGCTTGGGCACCTCTAGCATGAGAAACCATATGTTAGCCAAGCACACCCCTAGGTGGTTGACAGCTCTAGGTGAAAAACACAATTTCCAGACTCCAAACTTTGCCACTTCCCCTTTGCTGCCTGCTTCCCAGACTGGTCTGCAAGAAGGTTGCGCTGATGCCTCCTTCTCCCAACCTGATGTTGGCCAAACTCAATCATCAATGACATCAGCTTCGGTGTCTTAGCGTTCCGTTCAGTTTTCCATACCACAGACCTTTGAAGAGAAGCGAAAATACCCCATTACGCACCCAAGGGCAGAAACCATAACTGCACATATTGCACGATTGATAGCCCTTGAGATGATGCCATATTGGCTTGTGGGAACAAATGGCTTTCCGCGACCTTTTGGCCGTGTTAGAACATCGGAACTCTGTGCCTAGCCGCCACTATTTTTCTCCTTGTGCCGTCCCCGTGCTCCACAATCACGTGTCTGTAAACATCAAACGGGCTCTCACCAACGCCATAACAGGGAAGGTCCACTTAACCATAGACACGTGGACAAGCGGAAGTGGACAGGGACGCTACATCTCACTGACAGCACACTGGGTGAACCTGATGGCGGCTGGTACAGAGTCTAAGCTAGCAACATCCCATATAAGTCCCACACCCAGAATAGTGGGGCCCACTTCAATCACAGTTTCAATAGCCTCCTACACAGCAACAAATGAGAGAAAGACCTCGCGTCACCTCACGTAGGTGCTCAGGAGAAAAAAAATAGATAAGAATATAAAGAAACTCCGGCACACTAACTATTACCCATGGAGACTCAGGAAAACACAAAGATGATGTCAAAATCCTTTTCTTTTTATTTTGTAAGTGAAAAAAACGTGCAGAATGTGCTGTACAAAAGTCCGCCAGATAACGTTTCGGCCTCCTAGCCTTCTTCAGGTCGGACAGACTAGATACAATATTTACAAGAGTGAAAAAAACAAAACAAAATAAAAGGACATCTATCAATATAGAATGTTGAAAAATGTTCAAGTACAACAACATATCGAAGTATAAAATAATCAATGAGAGACAATAATACAGAATCTTAGGTACAGAATCATGGGAACATGTCATCGTACGGGGATTTAGGAAAGTTCAGGAAGAGTCGTACTAAAGTGGGTGCCCTGTGCGAATGTTTATGCATAAAGAGTATTTGCATATATCCATATATAGCTACGCATATACATATGTGTGTCATAAGCACCGTGTGGCCTACATGGTAAAGAAGCTCACCTTAAGAATGACAGGATATGGAGTGGGTTGGTGTGTGCAGGACACTATTGCTCGACCTATTATATGATGGAGTCGGTGGTTATGTAAATACATAGTACCAAGATACCCCAGTTAATTAACTGATTGCTATGGAAACATACCATATGCTGGATTGCTGCGTAGATCAAGATATGCGGGATAACCAATCTTGTGATGCACTACAGGTGGAAGGTAATTCTGGAAGGAGATCATGTTGTGTATTGACTAAGTAACGTCAAGGATCTATGTAGGTGGATGTGCAAAAGGTTACCTGTCATAGAAGAAACGCTTCAGATCCAGTATTCATATGCGAGCTGCAATGTGGTGATTCAAGGTCATACACAGGGAGTCTGGGTTTCATCAGAGTCAATATATGTGGCGGGTGACCTGTGTGTGATGGTAAAATATGGTCCATAGGGGAACTAATGTCTTAAGAGAAGAAGAGGGAACAGAAAAAATTGTAGGTTACCTCAATAATCATCTGTGTATGGGTGAATCTCTGGCGCAATCAGGGATCTTAAAATACCTGGAGGAATGTAGTTATGCCTAATGATGGGTATGGAAAAGGAGAAAAGAAAAGAAAAAGAGGGAGAGGGAGAGAGGAGGAGAAGAAAAGAAGAGGAGAAGAGGAAAAGAGGGAGAGGGAGAGAGGAAGAGAAGAGGAGAGGAGGAAAGGAGGAGGGGAGGAGAGGAGGAGAGGAGGCGAGGAGGAGAGGAGGAGAGGAGTAGAGGAGGAGAGAAGGAGAAGAGGAGAAGGATAGAAGGGGAGGAGAGGAGGAGAGGAGGTGAGGAGGAGAAGAGGAGAGGAGGAGAAGAGGAGGAGAGGAGAAGAGGAGGAGAGGAGGAGAGGAGAAGAGGAGGGGAGGAGGAGAGGAGAAGAGGAGAAGAGGAGAAGAGGAGAAGAGGAGGAGGGGAGGAGAGGAGGAGAAGGGGAGAGGAGAAGGGGAGAAGAGGAGAAGAGGAGAAGGGGAGAGGAGAAGGGGAGGAGAGGAGGAGAGGAGGAGAGGAGAAGAGGAGAAGAGGAGAAGAGGGGGAGAGTGGGAGAGGGGGAGAGGGGGAGAAGAGGAGAGGAGGAAAGGAGGAGAGGAGAAGAGGAGGAGAGGAGAAGAGGAGAAGAAGGGGAGAGTGGGAGAGGGGGAGAAGAGGAGAGGAGGAAAGGAGGAGAGGAGAAGAGGAGGAGAGGAGAGGGGGAGAGGAAGAGAGGAGAAGAGGAGGAGGAGAGTGGGAGAAAGGGAGAGGTGGAGAGGGGGAGAGGAGGAGAGGGTTTTCCTGAGTCTCCATGGGTAATAGTTAGTGTGCCGGAGTTCCTTTATATTCCTACACAGTAACAAATCCCCGCTCCTGCTACTCTTCATCTGGCTCCTGTGCATCCTCCTCAACATCCGCCGGTGTCCAACCATCAACATAATTCCCCAGATGGGATCTCTGCAGCATTGCCTCGGCTAAGCGGCAACAAGCTCTACGGGAGCTTTTCTGTATCGGTGACAAATCTCACACGGCACCTGAGCTTTTGAAAGCAATAACTGAGCAGACAGATGAATGGCTTGACTCTTTGGATCTCCGTCCAGGGATGGTAGTGTGCGATAATGGTCGTAATCTGGTGGCGGCTTTAAAGCTTGGAAAGCGTGTACACGTTCCTTGTATGGCCCACGTTGTAAATTTAGTAGTTCAGCACTTTCTGAAGAAATACTGTGGGATACCAGACCTACTTACCAAGGTACAACGTATTAGCGCACATTTCCGCAAGTCATCTCCCTCTTTTGCTGGCCTGGCAGTGCTGCAGCAGTGCTTACTTTTGCCTCGTCACAGACTAATATGTGACCTCCCTACGAGATGGAATTCAACCTATCATATGTTAGCCAGGATCCATGAGCAGCAGAGGGCAGTATCCCAATTCCAGCTGGAACATGCCCATCAGATGCCGCTGCCAGACATAAGTACTGTGTGGATTGCAGACATTTGTCAGCATTACCATTCCACTGATTTGTTTATTGAAATGCTCTCTGGATGGTCTGACTGACCGAAGTGTTCATGCACCCGAGTTGTCTATGGATCCAGACTTCCCAATGGTTGCTAGTGTGACGCCCTGACAAAATCAGGGTGTCACAGATGACTGCACCCCTCTTCCAGGTGCAGCATTCCCTCCTCCTTGACCCTCCAACACAAACTTCACATCCAGGTACACAACATCAGTCAGCAAAGCCTAGTCACCCACCATCACAATAGGAACACACCAGTGGGCGGGGCCAAGCGGACGGTGACACCCACCTAGGGGTGCTGAGGTGTAATGGGAGGGGCGAGTTCAGTGAGAGTTGGAGAGAGAAAGTGTCAGAAATGAAGAGAGAGGAGTGTGAAGTGACAGGGTAGTCAGGGGTTGCAGCTCCTGGACTACCAGACTACTGACAAACTGACTAGGTGGCAGTCGGCAGACAGGGCCACAGGCGATGGAGATCCAGTCACGGGAGACCTTAAGTGGACCGGGGCAGGGTTGTAGCCCGCCGGTATCGACAGTGGGAATCCGGTCCAGAGGCCGTGCACGACAGGGTACCTGGACCATAGAGCAAGAACAGCTTCATGCACCTTACAAATTGACCAGCCGGGGACAAGATTTCAGGTCTTGTCCCACAGGAGGCCCAGATAGAGCGAGACGGAAGCCCAACGAGGGAACTAGGGCTCCACAATTGCCTGCTAAGATCCCACGGGTCAGTTCTCGCAGGCCACAGCTCCCACTGACAAACACACCGGGAGTGGACTTCCCCGTTTCAAGCGGAGTAGTTAACAAAATGGACACAATCACTAAGTGCAGGAGGAAGGGACCCCCGTTTGCTGTACCAGGGTATGGGACCCGAACACACCCGCCGGAGGTCACCGGTCACTGGCAACTTGGTTTACCATCTGGACTCTGTGTGAATTTATTCAGGAACTGTGAGTACACCAACACCATTCAGTCCAACCCTGCAGATTGTGCCTCGCAGCACCATCCCACCAGTATTGCGGCCCCGGGACAACACCTCCCCTACCCGTGGAGGGGATAACATCCAGCTTCCCCACTCCATCGGTCCCGGGCATCGCCTCCAGCAGCAGCGGCGGTGTCACCGACAATCACCACACACCACGGGTGGCGTCACTGACAAAACCCTCCCTATATAATAATTCCCCTTTTTACTTGCGGGTGACGGACGGGTGCTAAGGCCCGGGTCCAGCGTCCCCTTGAGCCACCGCAACGAACCCAGATCCGAGCGTCTCGAGCAGCCCCCCCTGCTGTGGTCTGTCCCCTGCCCGCAACACTAGTAATCCACACAATATCGGCCAACAAGCTCAGGCCACTTTTGCTCAGCATCATGAGGATGAGGATGAGGAGGATGATGAGGAACAGCAATGCTTTGAAGTTGGTAACCAAGGAATTGAAAACCCAAGCTTCAGGGCTGTCCAGCATGGATGGCCTGAGGAGGAGCAGGAGGAGAAGAGAGAGACTGAGGAGGAGAGGAGGTTTAGGGAGACATAATGTATTCTTAGCAGTGACACACAAAGGTTTCCAATTCGGAGTCTGGGACACATGGCACAGTTTGTGTCACACTGCCTTTCTCATGACTGTCGGCTAGTCCACATTTTGGCAGACAACAAATACTGGTTATGTACCTTCCTTGACCCACGCTACAAAGACAAATTTGCTTTGCTACTTGTGGAGGCAAATAAGGATTGTACTACGAAAACATTCAAGAGGGCTGTAGTGGAGCAGTTGATGAAACGATTACCCTCAGATCATGCTGGAGTCAGAGGTAGTGTGTCACCTCACGCAACAGGATTACAAGAGAGGGCTATGCATAGTAGGAGCAACACAGGCGGGGGACTAATGTGCCAAAACTGGTCCATTTTCCACAAACCGTCAACTGCGAATCAGATACTGGTTGGGGGAAGGATGGCAAAAAGGGAACAGTTAAGTAAGATGGTGAGGGACTATGTAGGTGACCGTATCAGCGTGCTTTCCGAGTCTACTGTTCCCTTTAACTATTGGGTTTCCAAGCTCAACACTTGGCCAGACCTCGCGTTATACACTTTGGAAGTGCTAGCTTGTCCTGCTGCGAGTGTGTTGTCTGAGCGTGTTTTCAGCTCATTGGGGTCAATAATAACAGATAGTCGCACACGACTATCCACAGAAAGTGCAGTTTGACCATGATCAAAATGAACCAGAGATGGATTGCCCCAGAGTATCTCAGGCCGCCTGTTAACAAGACCCAATAATAAGTGTAGCCCCAAAATTTGGATTTCTTAAGTTCAAATAAGTTTCATTGTTTCTCATTCAAGACTATTTTGTCTTCTATCATCTAATGACACCGCATGACTAATGCGAGGCGATGCGATGCGATACACTTTATTGATCTCATGGGAAATTATGGTATCACAGCAGCACAACTTAATCATAACATGAATTACATAATTGACAAGACAGTAGAGTTCACAGAAGAACATTATACATTAGATTAGGACATACATAGCGGGTGAACTGAAAGTAGAAAAAATAAAGGAGACATTCACCTTGATGATTTAACACTAATGTTATTGTTGTACATTCCCATAGCAGTTTGCACAAATGATTTCTTGTAATGTAACTTGTTATGCTGCTGCCATGTAATTGTTTGGCCCAATCACCCAGGGCAATATTTTTCAAGCCTTTGTACATTATGCACTGGCACAAGCACTGTCGAGGCTACACTGTCTAGAACAATTGGTCAGGCAGTCTCTATTTGTGTTCTTTATTGATGCTGTGCTCCACAGTGTGTTACACATGGCCCTCTGCCAAATCAGATTTTGTTTTAGCTCATTGACATGTTATGCCCTGTTTCTTATCCTACCAATTTTTTTAAAAAAAGCTCTTGGGAGCTATTGGGAGTACCTTGTGATGCTTAGCTACATGATATCTGAACCACTACAGCCTAGGGGAACTGAATGTATTAAACTCTTTGGCATGTTATGCCCTGTTGATTATGCTACCATATTTTAATAAAAAGCTGTTGGGAGTACCTACTGATGCAGTGCTCCAAAGTGTCTGAACCATTATCCCCTGGGGAAACTGAATTTTTTTAAATCCTCGGTGTTAGCTAGTGGAAGAAAGCCTGAGTTCCAGACTCAAAACGCTGCCACTTCCCCTGGGCTGCCTGCTTCCCAAACTGGTGTGCAAGAAGGGGGCGCTGATGCCTCCTTCTCCCAACCTAATGTTGGCCAAACTCAATCTTCAACGACCACATCCGCTTCGGTGTCCCAGCGTTCCGTTCTGTTGTCCATACAGCAGACATTCAAAAAGAAGCGAAAATACCCTGTTGCACACCCAAGGGCAGAAACCATAACTGCACACATTGCACGATTGATAGCCCTTGAGATTTTGCCTTATCGGCTTGTGGGAACAGAGGCTTTTTGCAAGCTTTTGGCGGTGTGAGAAACTGAATGTATCAAACTCCTTGGCATATTATGCACTGTTTCTTATCCTACCAAGTTTTTAAAAATAAGCTGTTGGGAGTACCTTGTGGTGCTTAGTTACATGGTGTCTGAACCACTACACCCTAGGGGAACTGAATGTATTAGACTCCTTGGCATGTTATGCCCTGTTGCTTATGCTACCATTTTTTAATAAAAAGCTGTTGGAAGTTCCTACTGGTGCAGTGCTCCATAGTGTCTGAACCATTATCCCCTGGGGCAACTGAATGTATTACACTCCTTGGCATGTTATGCCCTGTTGCTTATGCTACCAATTTTTTTTAAAATAAGCTCTTGGGAGTAACTTCTGATGCTGTGCTACATGGTCTTTGAACCATTCGCCCCCTGGGAAAACTGAATTTTTTTAAATCCTCGGTGTTAACTAGTGGATTAAAGCCTGAGTTCCATAGTAAAACAAATGCCATAATTAAACGTTGGCTCTTGGGCCTAGGGAATATGTATCATCAGTATCAGACAAATATATTCCCAAATATTTCTTTATTTTGAATATATAAATTAAATATCCACACCTACAGTGAATCAATTATAGTACATAAAACTTTGATATCAAGGACAGTTCGCATACATAAAGCATACAATAGTTTTAAAGTACATATAGGCCCTTGATAACAAGGAAAATCGCATACATATAGCATACAATGATTATTCAAAATATATACAGGCTGCTCACTCCAGGATTATGGATAATGCTTCACAGACACTTAACTTGTGGGCTTATATGCTTTTTCCATTATACTCATGGCAAACGCTATTATGGTTTAAGCAGGTCCAGAATAGGCAAGCATATAGAATCCAGTCTCAGTATATTCAGAGTGAGTTTAACATCAAGCCTGTTAATTTGATCTTCACCTCAACGCGTTTCCCCACATGAATTATTGTGGTTCATCAGGAGGCTATAAAAAGCAGAATACAGTCTATCAGGTTTGCATATTTGTATCATTAGTAATAACACATGCATGTGTGGAAAATAAACATAAACATGAACATAGTCACTGATCATTGTATCTACTTGCCATAACAAAAAGTCAATTAGGTATGCAGATCCACGGAGTCTTTCCTTAATGGAATCGGCGGTAGCACAGAGCGATCCTGTCCAGATAAACAGCCACTTCCGTCCCTGGAGACTCTATGGATCTGCATAGCCATAGAGGTTTATAAAGCCGGCATAACCTAGATCAGCTGTGTGCCCCTAGGTCAGATGGGCTGGCGCGTCATAGTGTTACTATTGCGCCTGCGTGCAGTAGTTAAATCACTACAGCTGTATATCCCAAACAGTTTTGAGTGATGTCCGCGCGCGTGCGCGGCATATCGCCCCCACCGCGCATGCGTGAATCGTCACCATGACGTCAGCGCGCATGCGCAGTGCATCTCATCGCGCCACGCAGGCGCACATCCACCTCAATTCCGACAGATTAGCCGCGGCCTTCTGGTATAGCATCACGGCTGAATGCTGCATATGACCATCTACATACCCGCAATATATTTGCATAAACCGATAGTATATCGGCAATCACAGTGGCAATGTTAGTGCGCATGCGTGATGCGTCATCTCTGATGTCAACGCGCATGCGCAGTACATCGCACTCTGTCATACTCAGCCGTCCTAGATGAATTACTATTGCGTCTGCGTATCGCAGCGAACCCTTACGGCTATATATTTGCATGTAATCTCTGCGACGCCAATATATATTACAGGATGAAAGACCTGCTTAACATACACAGCAGGTATAGATCATGCAACTATTCTCAGTACATAATGCCACATCTCTATAGGGCACACAGATCTGATCTTTACATAGAAAAATATGCACGGCCTTTTAGATTGTCCAATAGAAGGCTCATTAGGAATACATTTCATGATCATGAAGTAGATCTCTGCTGGATGTTTTTTCTTTATATCCATTGGGTCATTGAATCAAATATAATATTTCTTTCTAGATTCTTTTATATTTATCGATTCTTTAACATACTCATACTTATATATATTCGTATATTAATCAGTGTAACCTAGTATATAATATATAATATCCAGCAGGGATCCTGTGTAGGATTAATAACATATACATAACAAGTGCCAATGATACACCAAAGATTCCTTACAACAGGCATCCCTAATATGCAGAAATTTCTCCAAGATTAGTCGTTAATACACTCCTATTTATTAAAGCAAGAAGATAAAATTATAATTTAATATTTTCCAAAGATTTTTGGATGAATGCCATAGGCAGTCTATCTCTAATATTATAACGTTATAGGATATTGAACAGATAAGTCCTTAGGTATTTTACATAGGTAGGAAACAACTAAAAGAGAGCAGTTCGTTAAGCCCTTTTGGAGATAAGGAACCCATTTTAAAAATCCATTCAGATTCTTTCTGTAGTAGAATTCTATCAAAGTCCCCCCCCCTTGGATTACGCCTTACTACTTCGAGTATGGAGAATCGGATATGTTTTATATCCCCGTAATGTACGGTGTTTATATGCCGGGAAATTGGGGTATCCCTTTTATTCCGTATATCGGATAGGTGCTCCCCTACCCTTCTCCGAAATTCTCGTCTTGTTTTGCCTATATAGTCGAGGGGGCAGTTACAGGTGGCTCTATAAATAACTCCTGTAGATTTACAATTACTGAAGTCTCGTAGAGTAAAGATTTTCCCTGTTGCTGCACTTCTTACTGTTTTACATGAATCCATAGAATCACAATAACTACAGGTCCCACATCGGAACATACCGCATATCTGCCTGTCCAGCCAAGTCCCTGACGGACGAGGTCCTTGATATATGCTATGCATGAGTCTATCTCCTATAGTTTGGCCCCTTCTATAGGTAATGCATGGATTTTTTGGAATATATTTGGCCAGATCTCTATCTGCCTTTAAGATATTCCAATGTTTGTTAATAATTCTAAATATCCGTTCAGATTGAACGTCAAAGGTACCGATAATGCGTGTAATATTCAGATCCTCCTCTTTCTTTTTTGAAGACATAAGTGTATGTCTATCACTATCTCTAGCAAATGCATAAGATTGCTGTAGAATTCTTTTTGGGTACCCTCTGTCCAAAAATCTTCCAAACATATCTGAGGCCTGTATTTTGAAATCTATATCCCTATATCCCTATATCCCTACCATTTTTTAATAAAAAGCTGTTGGAAGTTCCTACTGGTGCAGTGCTCCATAGTGTCTGAACCATTATCCCCTGGGGCAACTGAATGTATTACACTCCTTGGCATGTTATGCCCTGTTGCTTATGCTACCAATTTTTTTTAAAATAAGCTCTTGGGAGTAACTTCTGATGCTGTGCTACATGGTCTTTGAACCATTCGCCCCCTGGGAAAACTGAATTTTTTTAAATCCTCGGTGTTAACTAGTGGATTAAAGCCTGAGTTCCATAGTAAAACAAATGCCACTTCCACGGTGCTGCATGCTTCACAAACTGCGGTCTAGGAAGCTCCCAACCTGCTTTTGGTCAGATGCAATCATCATCAACGACATCAGCTTCGATGTCCCAGCGTGGCGTACATTTGTCCATAAAACATACATTTCTGAATAATGTGACTAGAATTTGAATAGAGGGTCACTGGAGCTGGTGGTGTTGATGGAGGAGGAATAAGAGGGCAAGGCCAACATCCAAATGGCCACATTGGCAATAGCACTGTAAAGTGTTATGAAGTACGTACTCTAACTTTCACACTACTGATATAGGGAACGCAGAAAACTACGAATGACTGCCATCCCTCCCCAATGTATGTTACAGGGCCCACCTGAGAGCGCTAAGAAGTCTGAGATTTGAGAACAATCAGTGGCCCTTAGAAGGCCACTGGAGCCGGTGGTGCTAGTGGAGGAGGAGGAGAGAAAGATCAACATCCCAAAGGGCACATTGTAGCTGACTTTTTAAAGTGCTGTCAAATATGTCCCAAAAGAAGAGGTGCGAGACAGACACCAATATAATGTATGTTGCAGCTCTTTCTAATCGAAAAAGGAAAAATGTAAAAAACTAAACGTGTGAACATATGCTAAAGTGTTTTTTTGGGAGGTCGGGGCTTGATTTGACGTTTTATTACAATTATTAGGCACTAGAAACTGTTTCTTAGCAATTTCCCCTCTTTTACTTTGGTTTGAGAGCTGTTCTGGCGACTACGTAAATGCCGCGTGCTGCTCTGACCACGTTATCCAAAGACACCAGAAATGCCATCAGGCACTTTCTACAGGCTGTGCCCATACTGTTTCAGCCTTTTCCCATCCATTTCAGCCTTTTCCTCAGTCATCACAGGTCACCGACAAGTCCGACGTAAAATTATTCTGGTTTACCATAGACTTACATTGGGGGTTGAATATTCGCGAATACTCGAATAGCGGAGAGGTATTCGCCGGATATCCGTCAAAGCGAATAATAGGGTATTCGATCATCCCTAATAATGATCCCAAACACATTGCCAGGAACACAAAGGACTGGCTTCATAAGAAGCATATGAAGGCCTAGCCAGTCTCCAGATCTCAACCCCATTGAAAAGCTTTAGAGGGAATTGAAAGTCCGTGTTGCCCAGCGACATGCCCAAAACATCACTGCTGTAGAGGAGATTTGCATGGAGGAATGGACCAACATACCACGAACAGTGTGTGCCAACCTTATGAAAACTTACAGAAAATGTTTGACCTCTGTCATTTCCAACAAAGGATATATAACAAAATATTGAGATGAACTTTTGTTATTGACCAAATACTTATTTTCCAACATAATTTACAAAAAAATCTTGCTAAATCAGACGCGGTAATTTTCTGGATTTGTTTTCTCATTTTGTCTCTCATAGTTGTGGTCTATCTATGATGTCAATGACAGGCCTCTCACATCTTTTTAAGTGGGAGAACTTGCACAATTGGTGGCTGACAAAATACTTTTTTGCCCACTGTATACACATCATACATGCACACACACATAGACATATTAGAGATATTTTTAATATGGGGAAGCCATCAACAAGCCTGACTGTCCTCTCATGCTTATCTCTTGTCTAGCTCCACCTGGGCATATGACTGTGCAGAGAGTGCTGCTTGATGGTTGTCACTATAACAGACATGGCTGTGCACTATAAGGTGATGTCTGCTAGCAGGGATGTGTGACACCCCTGGACTATCAGGTCGTCACAGGGTACTGCACGCTCTCTTTAGAGCAGTATTCAAATCCCTCATGGTTCTGAGTCCCCATCTTACAGTGCTGCCTCCAACAGCAATTCAAATCCTTGATACACACTGCACCACACCCACCAGACACACTAGTGGGCGGCTTAAGCGGAATAGTGTCAAACACCAAGGGGTCAGGAAGGGGAGGTGAGAAGTGTCAGAGAAGAGAAAGTAGTGTGCTGGAGTAGTAAAGTGGAGGAGGCAGAAAGCGGTGGCTCCCAAGAGTATATGTCTAGGTTGCAGATGGTGGTCTGGATCTAGAGGAGTCGGACCCCCGGTTGCTGGGGATTGAGGCAAGGTGCCTGGACCTCTTAAAGAAAACAGTCAGCAGCCTGGTCCTATCACCTGTCCGGGACCAAAGGCACAGTGGGGTACACGGACCCTAGGTCGGGGAGAAGCTTCAGGCAACCCAGTAATTAACCTGTGGAGAACGGAGCCTTCATGGACTGTTCCCACTAGCTCCAGAATCGGGGCACTAGCGCAACGAGGGTGATAGGGCCTTCCATATAAGCAGCCCACTAAAATCCCAAGCGTGAGCCCTGAGAGCAAGCTCCCACACTTAGCCATAGTGGGGAGCGGGGCCCGGCAAGTTCCAGACTACCGGGCCACAATGGTGAATTTAAACATTGTGCCAGGAGGCAGATCATGGACCATCAGGCAGCACTGCAGGGGACGGGACCCGGACGAGCTCCCCTTGAACGGCAGCGGCACCCAGAGACTTTGTTTACCCGGTTGTCAGCGTCTGCTATTGGCTGAGTGATTACATGAGTGATCTCTCTGTCACGGCACCCCGTATCATCATACAGAGTCCCCTACTCGTGGAGGGTAACGACATCTTGCTGCCCCATTTCCTCACCCCGGGTACTCCCAACGGGAGCGGCAGTACTCCCAGTTATCACACACCACAGGTGGCGTCACAAACTATAACTCCGCTGTAAATATCCCCCTTTAATTAGAGTGTGGCCCCTAAGCCCCCGGGTCCAGAGACCCTCGAGCCACGAACTGACAGCATCGTGGATCCGAGCAGTTTGATACGCTGCTGGGGCAGCACAGATGCACTGTACTTTAATTCTGTTTGTGTGTAGGCTCGTCAGTTTCACAGCTAACAGATAAGGCTGCACAGTGCACAGAGAGGCTGTTGTGGACACATGGGAGCTAAAGTATATACATTATATCACAGGAGGGGCTGGGGGCAATTATATTATAGGTTAGGCTGGGGACATAAATATCACTAAGGGCGTAGACATTACTGGGGAAGCTGGGGCGTAGACATTACTGGGGAGCATAGACATTACTGGGGAGCATAGACAGAACTGGAGGACAAACACTTTATTGGGGAGCATACACATTACTGGGGGGGCGTACATGTTATGGGGACATACATATTACTGAGGCATACACATTGTAGGGGGACATACAGATTACTGGGGGTCATACACGTTACTGGGGAGGCAAACAGCACTGGGAGGCATACACATTACTGGGCTGGGGGCATACACATTACTGGGTGGGGGACATACAGAACTGGGGGAATACAAGTTACTGGGGTGGTGGGCATACAGTAATAGGTGACGCTCGTACTGCCACTCCTCTTCATCTGTGGGGGTGGAATAGGAGTCATCGCATGCTAACCGACCACAGATGAACGCCATCGTCCAATGTGTGGTAAGATATGATCAAGGTACAGCAAAAGTGCTTTAAAAAAATAAACCATATTAATATACAAGAGATATATACAAGTGCTAAATACAATATCCATATACTTGGTTTCTTATAGCACTAAATAATAGATGTTACTATGGTTAACTTAAGGCCCTGTCACACACAGAGATAAATTTGTGGCTGCAGTGAAATTGTGGACAATCAGTGCCAGGTTTGTGGCAGTGTACAAATGGAACAATATGTCCATGATTTCACTGCAACCACAGATCTGCCAAAGATTTATCTCTGTGTGTGATGGGGCTGTTACGGTTGCTGTGGCACTGGAGACTATGTTCGGATTTCTTGCTACTGCACATGTGCAAGCGCTGGAGACTAAGTCCTATCTTGGAGCCATTGCACATGTGCGGGTGACATCATCGCTGACATGAGGTCACATGTCTCTGACACCTTCTAAGCTGATTGGCCGCTGGTCATGTGCTTGTGACACGTGGTCACATGTCTCTGACACCTTCTATGCCGATTGGTCGCTGGTCATGTGCTTGTGACGCTTTGCTCGGGGATAGGCCAGCGTGACGTCATTGATGTCGTTCTGGCAGCAGATTGGCTCTGGTGTCTTCCATCTTGGATGAGGCACAGAGTCTACATAAGACCCTGACACACGCCGCCCGGCGCTCAGTCCTCTTGGTTCATGCATGAGAGTAGACGCTCTGTGCACGTCCCTCTAGGCATCTCTCTGTCTATGCTAGGTGAGCGCTACCGGCAGGGTAGCGTTCTTGTACCTTACAGCTTCGGCTGCGGTCCGTATCCTTACATCTTAGTGGAACGAACATAGGCAGGTGCCTGAGGCACATGATCTGGCTGGGCCTTGTGATTCTACTCGTAGGTGGACGTTGCCGCTAGGGTAACGTTCCTTATACTGCGTCTGGCAGTTGTTCGTATCCTCGCACACTAGGGGAGCGAACATAGGTAGGAGCTTTGTGCGGCTTGTGCTGCTGTCCATCTCTTTTGCACCACTAGTGGAGCGGACCTAGGCAGGTGCCATATCTAGTGGTTCGTGTCCTCGCACACTAGTGGAGCGAACGCAGGTAGGAGCTTTGTGCGGCTTACGCTGCTGTCCGTGTCCTGGCACTGTCGCGGGCGGAGGAGGGGACGCTGCGCTCTCCCACTGCTCGGGTCCGGCTGCTACTGCTGCTGCTGCTACTCGGTGGTGGCTTGAGCGGTGGGCCTGATCCCGGGGACTCGAGCGGCGTTCCGATTTGACAAGTTGCACGGCGACTCCTAGCCTTGTTGGGGTCCGTAAGCCCCTGCCAGATGGTGCTGGCTTCTCTTTGCGTACCGGTCCGGTACCGCCGGGCCACCACCCGTCCACGGTCCTTACGGCTAGCTCCAATAGGCCTCTCCTGCAGACGGTCACCACCATCTGCCAACCTTGCTGTTCCGTCCGGGCCACACACCCGGACCACTTTCTGTCTGCCCCTCTACCACTTCACTCCTTCCACTTCAAACTCTAAAACTCAACTCTTTCCTTTTCCGCCTCCAGGACTGTGCACTCCTCGGTGGGCGGGACCAACCGCCTGGCCCACCCCCTGGTGTGAGCATCAGCCCCTGGAGGAGGCAACAAGGATTTTGTTTGACTTAGGTGTGCCTGACCGGGGTGTGGGGTGAGTTGGTGTAGTACCTGTGACGTCCTGGCTTGTCCAGGGCGCCACATTCCCCCTTAGTAAAATGCAGACCATCCGCAGGCTGCCCGTCCATCACCGGTTTTATTTTCACAACTTAAAAGAGATAAACGGTAAAACACATAATACAAGTATATTAACTCTTCCCACATTGGGAGGCACATTTCTTAAACGTTGCTAACGGTAACGGCTTCCGCTCTCTCCCACCCAAGCAACCTGGCCCTGATGCTGCCCCTAAGCAAATGGGCAACACCCCTTGACCCCAGTCCAGCACAAGTTACCCGAGCGGGTTCTGTCTTTTTCAGGGGACCCACGTCCATGGGGAACCCCTGAAACCCCCGGAGGATCGCCACCGGTTACGGTAGTGGCGGGCCTGGGCCATCACTTTCCTCCAGGCCCATCCTCCAAATCAGCCTCTCCGGAGGCGGTCACGGTACAAGCCAACATTTTTATTTACATACCACAAGTTCATGGTTGCCCTGCCAGTTCTCGGGCTTGTCCGTAGTAGTTTCTACGCATAACTTGCAAACAGTCCCCACGGGGACAACAGTTGCCGGCAACGACCGGTTCTAATCAGGGTTGAAAATCAGGTAACATCTCGGTTAATTCTTTTCTTATCATTCTTTAAAACTTTCAAAACAGTACTTTGGTGGTCCCAACGGGGACAACTTGCAACGGGGCTCCGCTGCCATCACTCGGACTCTTCGGTATCAGCCCCATCCTCCGCCACCAGCATATCGAACATGCAGTGACAGGCCTGCTGTGAAAGGGGCGCCCGGTATCTGTTCCCACCGGCGCGCGGGGTGTAATAAACAACCGGCTCCCCCTCGTAGCGGAGACGCTCACTCACCTCTTCGGGCTCAGGTGTGGGTTTGGCGCCGGGGCCAGAGTCGTTATCCTTCATCCCCGCGCCAGGCGGGTTGCCGCCAGCTGCTGCAGTTTCCAGGCCACCGACATCCGGCACATCAGATTTAGCTGTAGTAACACGGGGCAGCAGATCGGGATGGTCAACACTGAGGTGCCTCATGAGTAACGGCAGGGACGACGCGAGGGCCGAGACGGGACCGGGCCCCCCAGCCGCAGTGGCTGGTCCTGGTAGGACATGGGGACGTGGGTTACACGTCGGCTCCGTCACATCTGCTCCCATCCCATACATTGGGGCAGCTGCAACCAGCATTTCCACCTCATGGGTCCACTGCTCCATCATGAGATATATCTGATGTTGCTGGCGCTGGTTGAACTCGACTACTCTGGCCTTCATCCACGCCACGGTCCCGGTCTCGGGCACAGCGCCTGGTGCCATCCTGGCCGGGGCCTCTGATACATCTTCATTAAGGGGCCGCGATCTCGGCGGTTCCCACATGGGCGATTCAAGACGGCCCCGCGCGTCTGCAGCCAGTCGGTCCGCCAGGGCGGATTGGCAGGGTGTCGCTACCGGTTAGACGGGTAGCGGGCCTAGTGGCGGGGCGGCATCCACTAGCACGGGTAGCGGGGGAGGAGGAAGGGTGAGCGGGTACAGGCCGGGCCCCCCAGCTGCAGTGGCCGATCCCTCGGGAATACAGGGGCGTGGTTCTCTTACCCGCTCCTTCGGATCCTCCTCCACCTCGCGTCTCCGCACAGCAGCCACCACGTCTGCCATGTCAGTCTCCCACTCCTCAAGGAGGAGCTGCATGTGGGCTTGCAGACGGTTACTCAGCGGGGCGGTCTGGTCTCTCAGACACGTCACCGTGGCGGGTGCGGGGGCCTCATCGTTGGTAGTCGGACTGTGCATCTTGGCAATGAGGTCTTCCAGGAACCCGGAATCGCTGCAGAGTCCTGGCGTCCCTGCTTTTATAGCCGCGGGCTACATGCGGCCAGACGCCATCAGTCCCCCTTAGTCTTTTTCCGGCTTCTCCTCTACCGGGGCGGGGTTTAGGCTTTTGCGCCTCCACTGCTCGAGGAGACGCTCGAGTGGGAATTTTTCACGCCCAAGATGGCGGCTTCTCAAAATTTTTTGGCCGGATACCTCCGGCGGTCACAAGGCGCACCTCTACCAGATGGCAGAGCGGTAAGATCCTGTTCGTGACGCCAAGTTGTCGCGGGTGGAGGAGGGGATGCTGCGCTCTCCCACTGCTCGGGTCTGGCTGCTGCTGCTGCTGCTCGGTGGTGGCTTGAGCGGTGGGCCAGATCCCGGGGACTCGAGCGGCGTTCCTCGCCCATGAGTGAAAAGGGGGGAATTGATTGTGGGGATTTGATATTGTCCGTGACGCCACCCACGGTTGTGGTGAGATTGGTGACACCACCGCTGCTCTGGACGGGGATCCCAGGAGCGATGACAGGGAGCAGCCTGGATGGTAATTCTCCCCTCCGTGGGTAGGGGATTGGTTGTCCCGGAGCCCGGTGATGGGATAGGGATGGATGGCAGGCGGGTTACGGGGCCTGGTGAGGTCCAGAGTCGCGGGGGCAGCGCTGTGCCACACGGCACAGTGGTGCTCACTCAGCCAGTAACACAGAGTCTCCGGTAAAACAAACGGCTGGATGGACGGGTCCCACAGACGGCTGCAGTGTTTCTCCTCCTGGCAGGTTGATGGTGACTGCCTTTCCCTGCACCTGTGTAGTGTGTACGGTTCCAATGGGTTCCCACCGGTAACCCGCTCCCCAGCTTGGATATGTGCTGAAGGAGCCCCTTTTGCCCGCAGGCTCTGGCCCTGGGAACTTTAGCCTTGGCGGTGACTGTGTTTCCTCTAACGGTTGGACTGTTGCCTTCTATCGGGACTTGGCTGCTGGGAAACCCAGGAGATTCCCTTCGCTAACGGATTTGACAAATTGCACGGCGACTCCTAGCCTTGTCGGGGTCCGTAAGCCCCTGCCGGACGGTGCTGGCTTCTCTTTGCGTACCGGTCTGGTACCACCGGGCCACCGCCCGTCCACGGTCCTTGCGGCTAGCTCCAATAGGCCTCTCCTGCAGACGGTCACCATCGTCTGCCAACCTTGCTGTTCCGTCCGGGACACACACCCGGACCACTTTCTGTCTGCTCCTCTACCACTTCACTCCTTCCACTTCAAACTCTAAAACTCAACTCTTTCCTTTTCCCGCCTCCAGGACTGTGCACTCCTTGGTGGACGGGACCAACCGCCTGGCCCACCCCCTGGTGTGAGCATCAGCCCCTGGAGGGAGGCAACAAGGATTTTGTTTGACTTAGGTGTGCCTGACCGGGGTGTGGGGTGTGTTGGTGTCGTACCTGTGACGTCCTGGCTTGTCCAGGGCGCCACAGCACCACTAGAGGAACGGACCTAGGTAGGTGCCATTTCACATTCACTGCTTTTGTCTCTGTGATCTTTAACAGAGACTATACTACACACCTTCCGAGTAAGGGAGGAATTGCTTTATTTCCTAACTATATGCCTCTGTGAGTTTAACAGAGATATTGCACTCTGCACTAATGCTACTACTATTTACAGCGGCACACTTATATACTCTTCCTCACTCATTAACCTATCCCTTTTACGTTAATGCTAAATACGGTAGTCACTGTGACTTTAACAGTACACGCCGTGATTGGCTCTAGTGTCACTGAGACGTATCAGTGTCAGTACTGCTTCCGTAGTACAAGATACCCCTTATCCTCTGCCATAGTCTGCAGCAGAGACTTTGCACGGTGGACGCTGACTGTCTGATATCCTTTGGTTTTTATAATCAGACAGCCCCCGTAACATTAGGACTGAGCCAAGGGTCTGGCAGTTATGGCAGAATATCAGCAGTTACACCGTTACATACAAGTACTTGAGTCGCGGCTCAAGAGTATAGAGGATAAACCTCAGACCATGGTGACATCTGCACATGATCCTCGACTTGCTCTGCCAAGCAGATATTCTGATGATGTCATGGTTTCATTAGTCAGTGTCAGATACACCTAGAGGTCAAATCTTCTCACTTCTCTACGGAGTGGTCCAGAGTAGGCTTTATCATCTCCTTATTTCAGGACAAAGCCTTAGGTGGGCTTTGCACGTTGCGACATCGCAAGCCGATGCTGCGATGTCGCACGCGATAGTCCCCGCCCCGTCGCAGGTACGATATCTTGTGATAGCTGGCGTAGCGAAAATTATCGCTACGCCAGCTTCACATGCACTCACCTGCCCTGCGACCGTCACTCTGGCCAGCGATTCACCTCCTTCCTAAGGAGGCGGGTCGTGCGGCGTCATAGCGACGTCACACGGCAGGCGGCCAATAGCAGCGGAGGGGCGGAGATGAGCAGGATGTAAACATCCCGCCCACCTCCTTCCTTCCGCATAGCCGCCGGCGGCAGGTAAGCTGATGTTCCTCGTTCCTGCGGCGTTATACACAGCGATGTGTGCAGCCGCAGGAGCGAGGAACTACAGTTAGGTCCAGAAAAATTTGGACAGTGACACAATTTTCGCAAGTTGGGCTCTGCATGCCACCATATTGGATTTGAAATGAAACTCTACAACAGAATTCAAGTGTAGATTGTAACGTTTAATTTGAAGGTTTGAACAAAAATATCTGATAGAAATTGTAGGAATTGTACACATTTCTTTACAAACACTCCACATTTTAGGAGGTCAAAAGTAATTGGACAAATAAACCAAACCCAAACAAAATATTTTTATTTTCAATATTTTGTTGCAAATCCTTTGGAGGCAATCACTGCCTTAAGTCTGGTACCCATGGACATCACCAAACGCTGGGTTTCCTCCTTCTTAATGCTTTGCCAGGCCTTTACAGCCGCAGCCTTCAGGTCTTGCTTGTTTGTGGGTCTTTCCGTCTTAAGTCTGGATTTGAGCAAGTGAAATGCATGCTCAATTGGGTTAAGATCTGGTGATTGACTTGGCCATTGCAGAATGTTCCACTTTTTTGCACTCATGAACTCCTGGGTAGCTTTGGCTGTATGCTTGGGGTCATTGTCCATCTGTACTATGAAGCGCCGTCCGATCAACTTTGCGGCATTTGGCTGAATCTGGGCTGAAAGTATATCCCGGTACACTTCAGAATTCATCCGGCTACTCTTGTCTGCTGTTATGTCATCAATAAACACAAGTGACCCAGTGCCATTGAAAGCCATGCATGCCCATGCCATCACGTTGCCTCCACCATGTTTTACAGAGGATGTGGTGTGCCTTGGATCATGTGCCGTTCCCTTTCTTCTCCAAACTTTTTTCTTCCCATCATTCTGGTACAGGTTGATCTTTGTCTCATCTGTCCATAGAATACTTTTCCAGAACTGAGCTGGCTTCATGAGGTGTTTTTCAGCAAATTTAACTCTGGCCTGTCTATTTTTGGAATTGATGAATGGTTTGCATCTAGATGTGAACCCTTTGTATTTACTTTCATGGAGTCTTCTCTTTACTGTGGACTTAGAGACAGATACACCTACTTCACTGAGAGTGTTCTGGACTTCAGTTGATGTTGTGAACGGGTTCTTCTTCACCAAAGAAAGTATGCGGCGATCATCCACCACTGTTGTCATCCGTGGACGCCCAGGCCTTTTTGAGTTCCCAAGCTCACCAGTCAATTCCTTTTTTCTCAGAATGTACCCGACTGTTGATTCTGCTACTCCAAGCATGTCTGCTATCTCTCTGATGGATTTTTTCTTTTTTTTTCAGCCTCAGGATGTTCTGCTTCACCTCAATTGAGAGTTCCTTAGACCGCATGTTGTCTGGCCACAGCAACAGCTTCCAAATGCAAAACCACACACCTGTAATCAACCCCAGACCTTTTAACTACTTCATTGATTACAGGTTAACGAGGGAGACGCCTTCAGAGTTAATTGTAGCCCTTAGAGTCCCTTGTCCAATTACTTTTGGTCCCTTGAAAAAGAGGAGGCTATGCATTACAGAGCTATGATTCCTAAACCCTTTCTCCGATTTGGATGTGAAAACTCTCATATTGCAGCTGGGAGTGTGCACTTTCAGCCCATATTATATATATAATTGTATTTCTGAACATGTTTTTGTAAACAGCTAAAATAACAAAACTTGTGTCACTGTCCAAATATTTCTGGACCTAACTGTACATCGTACCTTTCTCTGCAGCATAATTATGAAAAAGTTGGAGCCTGCAACGATGATACGATAACGACGCTTTTGCGCTCGTTAATCGTATCATCTAGCATTTACAGACTACGAAATCAAAAGTGATGCCGGAAGTGCGTCACTTTCGATTTAACCCCAACGACATCGCATGTGCGATGTTGCAACATGCAAAGCCGCCCTTAGAATGGGCGACTCCCCTATGGGAGTGCTCTGATGTGGTTACTCTGAGACATCAAGACTTTCTTGATGCTCTTAAAGTGGTATTCATGGGTCCGCAGGTTACCCATGATACGGCCCTGAGACTGTTATCTTCCGTCGTGGTGTATCTGGACAACATCCTGATTTTTTCTCCTGATATGGAGACTCATCATCAGAATGACGTTCGTGTCCTTTCCCGTTTAAGGGAGCACTCATTGTTTGCTAAACTCGAAAAGTGTGTATTCGAGCAGTCATCCTTGCCTTTTTTGGGTTACATTATCTCAAAAGAGGGTCTGGCTATGGATCCTGCGAAGCTCTCTGCTGTCCTGGAATGGTCCGAACCTCATTCCTTGAAGGCGGTGCAACGCTTCTTAGGATTCATAAATTATTACTGGCAGTTCATACCCCATTTCTCCACTTTGGTGGCCCCTTTGGTGGCCTTGACTAAGAAAGGTGCTAATCCAAAAGTCTGGTCTACTGAGACATCCCAGGCTTTTGAGGCAGTAAAAAGACACTTTTCAACTGCTCCCGTTCTTCAAAGACCCGATGAGAATAAGCCCTTCCTCTTGGAGGTTGATGCCTCTTCAGTGGGTACTGGTGCGGACTTGTATCAAAAGAACGGTGTAGGTAGAAAAAGGCTGTGTTTCTTCTTTGCTAAAACCTTTTCACCGGCAGAGAGAAACTATACCATTGTGGATAGGGAACTGCTCGCCCTGAGATTAGCCTTGGAGGGGTGGCGTCACTTGCTAGAAGGAGCGAAACATCCTTTCCAGGTCTATACAGACCATAAGAATCTGACGTACTTACAAACCGCTCAGCATCTGAATCCTCGCCAAGCCCGCTGGTTTTTGTTTTTCTCCCGCTTTCACTTCTCCATCAACTATCTGTCTTGGAGTAAGAATAACAAGGCAGACGCCCTGTCTCCCTCTATGGTTTCTACCCAGGAAGAGATTGACGAACCTCGTCTTATCCTTCCCTCCAGGGTTTTTCATACGCTCTCCCCTGTGACGTTAGACCAAATCCCACCGGGCAAGACCTTTGTTCCGCCTGATCGACAGAATGATATACTGTCGTGGGCCCACACCTCAAAGGTGGGTGGGCATTTTGGTATTAGGCGGACACGAGAGTTACTGGAGAGGTGGTATTGGTGGCCACACTTAACCAGCCACGTCAAGAGATATGTCGGTTCCTGCTACTCGTGTGCTCGCAACCGTCTGTTATGGCAGAGCCTGGCTGGGCTCTTGCATCCTTTACCAGTGCCAGATAGACCATGGGAGGTGGAAGGCATGGACTTTGTGGGTGATCTTCCGTGTTCACAGGGACATAGATTTGTGTGGGTCATTACGGACCATTTCTCCCGGATGGTTCATCTCGTACCCTTATCGAGAATCCCATCTTCCAGGGTACTAGCCAAACTGTTCCTAAAGGATGTCTTTAGGCTTCACGGGATGCCAGATCGTATCATTTGTGATAGAGGCCCGCAATTTGCTTCCCGTTTCTGGCGAGATCTTTGTAGCCTTCTGCAAATTGAGTTGAATCTCTCTTCGGCATACCATCCGGAGACAAATGGTTTGGTTGAGCGTACCAATCAATCCATGATTATATACCTTCGACACTTTGTTGTTGAGAACCACGATAACTGGTCCTCCCTCCTACCCTGGGCAGAATTTGCCCTTAACAATTCGCTGGCTGAGGCCACTGGGCAGACACCGTTCATACTCAATAATGGGCAACACCCTAGGGTACCGATACCGTTTCCCGCTGCTGCACCTCCTTCTCTTGTGGCCGACTGGGCAACTAATGCCAGAGAGGTTTGGGATCGGACTCAAGAGTCGATCCAAGCAGCTAAGGACCATATGAAGACGATGTCCGATCGATTTCGTCGCCCGGCTCCTGTCTTTTCTCAGGGGGACTTTGTGTGGCTCTCTGCAAAACACGTGAAACTTAGAGTGAGCTCTGTGAAATTTGCTCCTCGCTTCCTGCGTCCTTATGAGGTTCTTCGACAGTTAAATCCTGTAGTCTACCAATTGAAGTTACCCGTCCATCTTAGGATCCATGACAAATTCCATGTCTCATAGTTAAAGCCGGCTATTTTACCTCACGCTCGTGAAGTGCACTCTTCTGCCTCTGATTCATCTCGCTCTAGCTATGAGGTACGAGCCATAGTTGGTTCTAAGATGGTTCAAGGGCGCAGCTTCTTCTTGATAGATTTGGAGGGCTACGGCCCAGAACATCGCTCTTGGGAGTCTGAAGAGGCTGTCCATGCTCCCGACTTAGTTGCCGATTACCTGCGTTGCCGGGAGGGGGGCCCTTGAGGGGGAGGTACTGTTACGGTTGCTGTGGCACTGGAGACTATGTTCGGATTTCTTGCTACTGCACATGTGCGAGCACTGGAGACTATGTTCGGATTTCTAGCTACTGCACATGTGCAAGCACTGGAGGCTAAGTCCAATCTTGGAGCCATTGCACATGTGCGGGTGACATCATCGCTGACACGAGGTCACATGTCTCTGACACCTTCTAAGCTGATTGGCCACTGGTCATGTGCTTGTAACACGTGGTCACATGTCTCTGACACCTTCTATGCCGATTAATCGCTGGTCATGTGCTTGTGATGCTTTGCTCGGTAATAGGCCAGCGTGACGTCATTGCTGTCGTTCTGGCAGCGGATTGGCTCTGGTGTCCTCCATCTTGGATGAGACACAGAGTCTATATAAGACCCTGATGCACGCCGCCCGGCGCTCAGTCCTCTTGGTTCATGCATGAGAGTAGACGCTCTGTGCACGTCCCTCTAGGCATCTCTCTGTCTATGCAAGGTGAGCGCTACCGGCAGGGTAGCATTCTTGTACCTTACAGCTTCGGCTGCAGTCCGTATCCTTACATCTTAGTGGAGCGGTCATAGGCAGGTGCCTGAGGCACATGGTCCGGCTGGGCCTTGTGATTCTACTCGTAGGTGGACGTTGCCACTAGGGTAACATTCCTTATACTGCGTCTGGAAGTTGTTCGTATCCTCGCACACTAGTGGAGCGAACATAGGTAGGAGCTTTGTGCGGCTTGTGCTGTGTCCGTCTCTTTTGCACCACTAGTGGAGCGGACCTAGGCAGGTGCCATATCTAGTGGTTCGTGTCCTCGCACACTAGTGGAGCGAACGCAGGTAGGAGCTTTGTGCGGCTTACGCTGCTGTCCGTGTCCTGGCACCACTAGAGGAACGGACCTAGGTAGGTGCCATTTTCACATTCACTGCTTTTGTCTCTGTGATCATTAACAGAGACCATACCACACACCCTCCGAGTAAGGGAGGAATTGCTTTATTTCCTAACTATATGCCTCTGTGAGTTTAACAGAGGTATTGCACTCTGCACTTGTGCTACTATTTACAGCGGCACACTTATATACTCTTCCTCACACCTTTTATGTTAATGCTAAATACGGTAGTCGCTGTGACTTTAACAGTACACGCCGTGATTGGCTCTAGTGTCACTGAGACTTATCAGTGTCAGTACTGCTTCCGTAGTACAAGATACCCCTTATCCTCTGTCATAGTCTTCAGCAGAGACTTTGCACGGTGGACGCTGGCTGTCTGATATTTTTTGGTTTTTATAATCAGACAGCCCCCGTAACAGGGGCCTTTAGTCCCCCATTTCTCCATCAGAGAAGCGTCAATATACCCCCAGCTCTTGTCACAATCCCACTTATCTACATAATTCAAACTATCAATTCACAGGCTCTAACAGGACTATAGTACAGGCTCAATTGAGTCTTCTTCTGGAAATGGTCTTTGGTCGTTTTTCAGTAGCCATGTTCCTTCTGAAGTTGGTGGTTAGTATTCGATATTCGGCCATTGGTTTCCTCCTGAGGTTGGTGGTCAGTATTTGGTCTTCGGGTTCCTCCTGAAGTCAGTGTCACTCAAGTCTTCTCCAGGGTCTGGGCTCTCCTTACATACATTTACGGTAATGGTGGGTATCTGGGGCAAGCGTGCTGGTCACACGTCTGCTTCCTTTCGAGTTTTAGCGCCAATTCCTCCCCTCCTTTCCCATCCTGGCCCTTTATATTTTGTAACTGCTCCACTACTGTCACTTGACCCGGCATCCTCTCAAACTCTTCCCGAGAGGAAACACACTCTCCATTCTTTAGTTCCCACCTTTTCTATCCAACAGATGGGGATGTTCACTGGCAAATACTGAGAAGTGCTTGCTGTTTGGATTTTCTGTTAAACCACTCCCTTACATAACATATGTCTCAGAGAGAACTCAAAAACCTCCAGATTCCAAAAGTTCAAATACATCTATTTTTTTTTTATTACAGTCTTTTAGAAAAATGTGGTCTGTTTATACAAACTGTCAATTAATTTATATAATGTGGCCAATTATGTATATTGCTTTGATTTTTTCCCATACAGAAACTCATTCCTTTTTTTTATTATTTGTACATTGCAGCAATGGACAGTTTAATAGGTTGTACAGTCTACTGAACACCTCTATGTAGCTGCTGACACGTTATATTGTTCAGACCTCTACGGAAATTTGATTTCTATTTGTTTCAATTATTCCGTTATTGCATCTTACCTGTACTTCCACTGTATTACCTAAAGCTATTCCTCTTACACTTGTCTTTAATTTTCATCTTTTTAAATTGTTTTCTTGGAGTTTATTACATCATGGCCCAGGAGAAAATGACATTTCTCGTGCATGAAGTTTTATTTTGGATGTAAAGAAATTCAATGTTGTCATCACATCCGTACAGATTAGATATACGGTATATAATGAGTCGATATATGAGGGTAATCGCTTTAATTGATTTGTGACTTTTACATTTTAGGTGATCTTAAAGGAATCTATCAGCAGTATAATTTGGTGAGAAACATGCAGATTTCAGCTTTGTTTTACGTGTGCCTATCCTCTAGCTTTGGAAAAATCAACATTTTATTGACAGTTTTTTTCTTATTACTGGGTAACGCACTAGCAAAATGTTTTAACAGACTTCTTTCAAATCACAACCACTGGGTGACCTTAAATGGACACACATAGTGTGAACAGCTCCCAAGCGAGTAATGTAAAATCATGTTTTGTTTTGTTTTTATAACCTAGTCAATTTAAATGCAATCTTGTTGTTTATTTTCAAAGTTTGAGGACTCTGAAAATCACCTTTTCTAGCTTTAAACAATTGTGATGGGGTTACTCACCCTGCTTGCTCTTTGAGGTAGCACACAGGAACATTCTAATTTTAAATTCCACACAATTTTTTAAATTACATAAACTGCTTCTTCAGGAACATGATGTAAGCCTTCATTTGGCTTCACAAAGCATAACACAGTTTTCAGTCGATTTTACCTGTGGTATGCCCGGCACCCACACAGGTTTGATTACAACTTCTCCTCGAAGTTTCCAAGTGAAGGTATCTCCCTCTCCACTCACGGCCTCTGATTAGTACATACAACCCCTCTCTCTGAGGTCACAACACCTCCACACACTGACCATGTGTCAAACTAACAAACACATTTTCACAATATGAGACATACCCATGAGCGGAGGTATGTGGATAGACAGAATAGCCTCTCTCTCCAGCCAGAGGTAAACCTTGTTCATTGAATTCCCTAATAAGCTTCATGGCACTACAAGTACCAGATCGGGCATCCAGCTTCACACCACCTTCGTTATACATACCCTCTACCATGTTACATACCTCCCTCCTCTGCCTAAAGCCCGGGGCCCCGTAACTACAACCGGGGAAGCCGGGGAACTGCTCCAGGGCCCCAACCACCCAAGGGGCCCCAAACTGATGGTAAAAATTGTATTTTAATACTTAAATTTCTCATAAAATACCCAGCTCCTATATTATTCGAATTTAAAGTTATTAAAAATAACAAAAAGATCCATGAAAGTTCAAGCATAAATGTTTTTTGTTTGTTTACTTTAAACAGGGAAACGCTATTTCGCTTAGTAACAGGAGCTCTATGGCACACAGTAGACTGTTAGCTGATCGTGTGGTGTCGTGCAAGGCGGTGACTCAGCCAATAGTTCAGGCAGTAGCCGCGACGCGACATGCACTGACACTGAGGTCTTGTTTTGAGAGGAGACAGACAGTCTCAGCAGACACAAATATCTCTGTGACAAACTGTGAGAAGCCCTGCCCCTCTCCAGTCTGCAGGTCTATACTGCTGCGAGGGGGAGGGAGGGGAGGAGGGGAAGTCTCCATAATCACACATTCCTCCCGGCTCCGAGTCATGCAGTATCTATCTTCTCAGTCATCTGCCTCTTGTTTTCAATAATCAGAGTGGTGTACAACCCCCAGTCTCCTCACAACCGGGTGGGAGTAATAGAGACTGCTGCTGTACCTGTGGTCGGGGGTTGTGTTTGATGTCTAGCACCTGCTGGGGGAGGCAGAAATGTCAGCTCCTGTCTCTCTCCTCCTGGAGAAAGCAGCTGGACACAGTGCACATATCCTGCGCAGCCGCACTGTCTCTTTGCCAGTAGGTGGCTGTAGCGCCCTGCACCTGGCGTACAAGACGACCCCTGACTTCTGAGAAGATTTTCAGGGGTTAAAAATTAGTCTTATTTATACGCCGTCGCCGGAAAATATGGTACTGTGATTGTGTGTAAATAAAACGGTTTATTATGAAACAAATTCGGCACCAGCCAAGTGGAAATAAAAAAAAGACAGTCTGCGAAAAGAAGAAACTTGGAGGCTGAAAAAAGTTCGAAGAACTTAGCAGCATGGCTGGATGTTGAAAACCACTTGACAGGGAATGATGATAAGAAAGGTATGTATGATTTGATTGGTTACATTTACATGATGTTTGCAAATTTATTAAAGGTCTTGCAGAACGTGGTGAAGCCTGTGTGTTGTATACAACAATGTGTAGCAGGCTTCACCACGTTCCGCACAACCTCTAGTAAGTGAAATGTTGAAGGGCCCCACTATGAAGTTTTGCCCCGGGGTCACAAAGTTTATAGTTACGGCACTGCTAAAGCTGTAGGGTTTGCCACCATTCCTTACCAGACCAGAGACTCTTCTCTGGTGACTTTGAGATTTTACTCATAGATCAACAACTTTGTCAGACCTCTCCCACTATGACTGTCTCCTATGGATAGTGTGGCAGTGAGATTCCCTTAGATACAAAATTACTGTCTGGTTTTACTGTGGATCATCAAGTACTCTATAGGATCTACTTTCTGGGCCCTTGAGAATCACACTCACAGAATGCATACCAATTCTAAATCCTATTCATCCTCTCTGCACAGATCTACCATGGCCTCTTCTTCCAGAGCATATTTTGCTGTCTCTCTGTCAGCACATTTTTCTATCACTGTCCTCAGCTAGTCATTCAATCCATCATTTCTTTCAGATTTCATTTCAGAGGGCTTGAACCCTTCAGAGTCTGTATCATAGCCCTACATATAATTGTGTCCTCCGTGGCCTTGGCTTCTTTCACTGTAAGACCTGCTTCCCCTGAGCGACGAGGAAATACATTCAGATACATCACACTTCTCTTTCTCTGGGACCCGGCCGGAAAGTGGTCAACACCTCATACCAAGTTGACAAAGTTGTTTCTTAATCTTCGGTCCTTACAGATGTAACTGCTTCACTTCTTCTAAGTATGCAAGATGATATTCTAGAACAGGGGTGGGGAACCTTTTTAATGCCGAGGGCCATTTGGAATTTTCTACCAACCTTCGGGGGCCGCACAAAACTATCAACTTAAAATTACCCTGCTATACTTAGTCAAACAATTAACTCATCGTGGCGGCTGAAGCTTCTTGTTTTTGGTGCGGCTATATTATTCAATATTGATCTTATTGCTTCTCACAACTGTTTTTCCACGTTTGTGTCAGCTGGGACTGCTGTAAATACATCACAGGAGATGCTGAGGGCATATACATCACAGGAGATGCTGAGGGCATATACATCACAGGAGATGCTGAGGGCATATACATCACAGGAGATGCTGAGGGCATATACATCACAGCAGATGCTGAGGGCATATACATCACAGGAGATGCTGAGGGCATATACATCACTGGGGAGGGCTGGAAGGAATATACATTGCTGGGAGAACTAGACATCACTGGGGAGGGCTGGGAGGACTAGACATCACTGGGGAGGGCTGGGAGGACTAGACATCACTGGGGAGGGCTGGGAGGACTAGACATCACTGGGGAGGGCTGGGAGGACTAGACATCACTGGGGAGGGCTGGGAGGACTAGACATCACTGGGGAGGGCTGGGAGGACTAGACATCACTGGGGAGGGCTGGGAGGACTAGACATCACTGGGGAGGGCTGGGAGGACTAGACATCACTGGGGATGGCTGGGAGGACTAGACATCACTGGGGAGGGCTGGGAGGACTAGACATCACTGGGGAGGGCTGGGAGGACTAGACATCACTGGGGAGGGCTGGGAGGACTAGACATCACTGGGGAGGGCTGGGAGGACTAGACATCATTGGGGAGGGCTGGGAGGACTAGACATCACTGGGGAGGGCTGGGAGGACTAGACATCACTGGGGAGGGCTGGGAGGACTAGACATCACTGGGGAGGGCTGGGAGGACTAGACATCACTGGGCAGGGCTGGGAGGACTAGACATCACTGGGAAGGGCTGGGAGGACTAGACATCACTGGGGAGGGCTGGGAGGACTAGACATCACTGGGGAGGGCTGGGAGGACTAGACATCACTGGGGAGGGCTGGGAGGACTAGACATCACTGGGGAGGGCTGGGAGGACTAGACATCACTGGGGAGGGCTGGGAGGACTAGACATCACTGGGGAGGGCTGGGAGGACTAGACATCACTGGGGAGGGCTGGGAGGACTAGACATCACTGGGGAGGGCTGGGAGGACTAGACATCACTGGGGAGGGCTGGGAGGACTAGACATCACTGGGGAGGGCTGGGAGGACTAGACATCACTGGGGAGGGCTGGGAGGACTAGACATCACTGGGGAGGGCTGGGAGGACTAGACATCACTGGGGAGGGCTGGGAGGACTAGACATCACTGGGGAGGGCTGGGAGGACTAGACATCACTGGGGAGGGCTGGGAGGACTAGACATCACTGGGCAGGGCTGGGAGGACTAGACATCACTGGGGAGGGCTGGGAGGACTAGACATCACTGGGGAGGGCTGGGAGGACTAGACATCACTGGGGAGGGCTGGGAGGACTAGACATCACTGGGGAGGGCTGGGAGGACTAGACATCACTGGGGAGGGCTGGGAGGACTAGACATCACTAGGGAGGATTATATATCACTTGGGAGGGCTGGGAGAAATTTAAGGACATTGCTAGGGGTTCTGACATACCAGGGGGGCACAGGCAGCAGTGTGAAGGCCGCAGGGGCATAGGCAGCAGTGTGGAGGCCACAGGGGCACAGGCTGCCGTGGGGAGGCCACAGGGGCACAGGCTGCCGTGGGGAGGCCACAGGGGCACAGGCTGCCGTGGGGAGGCCACAGGGGCACAGGCTGCCGTGGGGAGGCCACAGGGGCACAGGCTGCCGTGGGGAGGCCACAGGGGCACAGACTGCCGTGGGGAGGCCACAGGGGCACAGACTGCCGTGGGGAGGCCACAGGGGCACAGACTGCCGTGGGGAGGCCACAGGGGCACAGGCTGCCGTGGGGGAGAGTGAGGAGCACAGGCTGCCGTGGGGGAGAGTGAGGAGCACAGGCTGCCGTGGGGGAGAGTGAGGAGCACAGGCTGCCGTGGGGGAGAGTGAGGGGCACAGGCTGCCGTGGGGGAGAGTGAAGAGCACAGGCTGCCGTGGGGGAGAGTGAGGAGCACAGGCTGCCGTGGGGGAGAGTGAGGAGCACAGGCTGCCGTGGGGGAGAGTGAGGAGCACAGGCTGCCGTGGGGGAGAGTGAGGAGCACAGGCTGCCGTGGGAATGCACGAGGAGGACGGGACACTGCACGGAGAACAGGCTGCAGTGGGAATGCGCAAGGTGGATGGGACGCTGCACGGAGCACAGGCTGCAGTGGGGATGTGCAGGGGCACACACAGGCATGGGAGCACAAACACACCTGTCGGACGCTGAGGTAGTAGCTTCTCTTCTGTGGAAAAAGAGCGAGTTGAGCGCTAACTCCACCCACAAAGTACGTCCTCACGCTAGCATGAGGACGTAAGCCATACAGGGTTTAAAGGGCCAGCAGCAAGCAAGACGCTGCTGCCTCCCGAGCTCTGTGGACTGTGCAATGTGCCCGGGGGCCGCAGAAAAGGTCATGGCGGGCCGCATACGGCCCGCGGGCCGGAGGTTCCCCACCCCTGTTCTAGAAGAACCCATACATTTTCAATACTATCCTTAGTTCTCGCAATGAAAAATTAAACTGGAATTAAACCAATTTCACAGGGTATCTTGGCTTCATTATGACCATGAATTGTCACTCTGGCCACTCCAGATTTATCCACAATTTCCTGGATGACCGAACTTTCTTCACTGCCTCCGCAGTTTCTACATAAATTTGAAAAGCTCCCTTATCTTCTTCGAATTTGATTGCTGTGATACTTGGGATTTTTCTGACTTGCTGAATGTAACTTCTGTGTGTACATATGGCGAGCTCTATTAAGTCTCTTCTTACTACAACCACTTACTGAAAGGCTGCTGTCAGCTTCTTTGTATGCTCTAAAGGGGGCTTTACACGCAGCGATATCGCTAGCGAAAGCACCCACCCCCGTCGTTTGTGCGTCATGGGCAAATTGCTGCCCGTGGTGCACAATATCGTTCGGAGCTGTCACAAGGACTTACCTGCCTAGCGACATCGCAATTGCCGGCGAACCACCTCCTTTCTAAGGGGCGGTTCATGCGGCATCACAGCGGCGTCACTAAGCGGCCGCCCAATAGAAGCGGAGGGGCGGAGATGAGCGGCCGTAACATGCTGCCCACCTCCTTCCTTCCTCATTGCCAGCGGCCGCAGGTAAGCTGCAGTTCGTTATTCCCAAGGTGTCACACGTAGCAATGTGTTCTGCCTCGGGAACGACGAACAACCTGCGACCTCAACAATCAACGATTTTATGAAAATGAACGACGTATGTCATATGTGAAAATATATATACTAAGTACCCTGTTATTAAGCACTTGCATTTCATTCATTATTATTCAGGGTATTTTTCATACAATTTTTCTCTTTGTTTTTTTCTTGTCTAAAGGCTGGCATTTGCATTCTTGGAACGTGCATGTTTACTGTTTTTTTTGTTACAGCTCAGTTTTTTGGTGTTTTTTTGTCTGCTATCTTGCTTTACTGCAAGTTGGGGGTGCAGCCCTCCTTATACTGAGGCTGAACAACCAATTGCTTCCCACTTTGTTGTGTATTTAATCTGGGACCCAGCTGACCACTTGTTACCATCCACATTGGAGTTTTGATAGACACAAGTCAGGTATATTTAATGGTTTTAACTTTAGTTGGTTAGGGACCGTCCCAGATGGGTACACCGTGACGAGGTGGGACGGCTTCTTACCTTTTTTCAAAAATGTATATACTAAGTACCCTGTTATTAAGCACTTGCATTTCATTCATTATTATTCAGGGTATTTTTCATACAATTTTTCTCTTTGTTTTTTTCACCCCCGTCGTTTGTGCGTCATGGGCAAATTGCTGCCCGTGGTGCACAATATCATTTGGAGCCGTCACACAGACTTACCTGCCTAGTGACGTCGCAGTTGCCGGCGAACCACCTCCTTTCTAAGGGGGCGGTTTGTGCGGCATCACAGCGGCGTCACTAAGCGGCCGCCCAATAGAAGCGGAGGTGCGGAATGAGCGGCCGTAACATGCCGCCCACCTCCTTCCTTCCTCATTGCCGGCGGCCGCAGGTAAGCTGCAGTTCGTCGTACCCAAGGTGTCACACGTAGCAATGTGTTCTGTCTCGGGAACGACGAACAACCTGCAACCTCAACACTCAACGATTTTATGAAAATGAACGACGTGTCAACGATCAACGATATGGTGAGTATTTTTGATCGTTAACGGCCGTTCGTTGGTGTCACACGCAACGACGTCGCTAACGATGCCGGATGTGCGTCACGAAATCCGTGACCCCGGCGATATATCGTTAGATACGTCGTTGCGTGTAACGGGGCCTTAAGTGTCTGGTTGCTTTTATATTCCATGATGTTATCATCTGCTTCATACAAACACATTGTAGGTGCATGTCACTAAGGATAGCCACTCGCTTCTCTGTGGTAATACCATCAATCAAACAGCCTCTGGGTCAAAATACACTTTTACATGCTCCTACAACTTTCTTAAATTTTTCATGCACTCACTGGCACTCACTGGCACAGGCTGCTCTCAAGTCTTCGAGCACATCCACCATTGACTTAAAGACCGGACAGATTCCTTTACCTTCACGGCCATCGGGCCATTCCTTGGGTTTTTAAAACCCATGTTCCTCTTCTTTCCTTACAAACTACTCTACCTCTTGAGCTGCAGTCTCCTCAGGTTTAGCTGCAGGTTCAGAGCCTTTGGTTTCTCATCAGCTTTTAGCCTTGTTTCCCACACTTCTGAGCTGAGTCAATCTCTATGTCCTCAGTCTTCACTTTATCAGCAGAAGCAGTTGAGCTCTCAGCTCCTGAGGAGACCTCTGGTCCAGACTTTACTTCCTCAGTAGCTCTCTCCACTTCCACAGCTTCAACTATCGCTTGGGTCTCCACCGCATTACCTTCAATTTCTTCTTGGGTCTCTGTCACCTTCAGCTTTTTGTTGGGTCTCTCCAGCATTACATTCTGCCTCCTCTTGGGTCTCTGCAGCTTTACCTTCAATTTCCTCTTGATTTTAGAATCAAGCATTTTTGATTTAGGTGTGGGACTACTCCATTTTTTTGTTTATGGAAGTACTAGAGATAGCAGGGATATTTGTGTCATCACTAGAGTTGAGTGAGTACCTAACTATTCGTACTTGCTATACACATAACGAATACTGTCTAATACTCGCATATTCATTCTGAATAGCGTGTGCAATGCAAGACATTGCGAGATTTTCCCCATTGAAACGATTAACCCTAAAGCCGTACTATTCGTGCGAGTACCGAATAGTGCGGAATTCGGGTTACTCATTATTTTGCACGTTTTTCCCCATTGACTTGCATTGCACACGCTATTCGGAACTAATACGCGAGTATTAGACAGTATTTGTTATGAGTTTAGCGAGTACGAATAGTTAAGTACTCCCTCAACTATAGTGGTCACCACTATGTTTTACCATGGAATTTCTAAATGCCTTTATCAGTATGAATGGTGGTCTCAATAGTAAGACCCATAGAGATCAGAAAGTGATCATCTTTCCTGTAGATAAGTGATAACTTGCCAAAATGACTTTTAATCTCAATATGATGACTTTAGTGTTTGAGTCTACCTTGGAAACAATCATACACAGTGCTCTAGAGCTCAGCCTTTGGTGTCAGTATGTTGTAGCCATGCCTAATATCTAACTGCTATTTGCTGTCTAACTAAAAAATGAGAAATACAGCATCATTATACAAAGTAAAAAAAACAATGAATATTAGATATGTAGAACTATATCACATTTTGATAATTTATGCTAATCAACTTCCTCCAATTGTAAAAAAAACTTAAAAAATTAAACTATTTATCGATTGAACGAGGCTGATGAGTGGTTCTAGTCACATGCTCCTCCACCAGCAGAAATTGAATGACCAGGAGATCTGTGCAATGTCCAAGAAAAGCATGACAGGACTGGAAGAGAGCTTGTCATATTTGTACAGTGTATTAGTAAGTGCCACAAAATCATGTCCCCAATATATCTATAAAATAAAGTGGCCAACCCCTTAAATCTAAAATGTAAAGCTGAATGTGTGTATGTATGTGTGTGTATGTGTATATGTGTATGTCTGGGATTGGCACCTGCACCGTCGCAGCTACAACCACAAAATTTTGCACTCTCCCACTTCTGGACCCCGAGAGCGTCATAGCCTATGTTTTGAGGGGAAATTTTAACCCCGCACTTTATAGTTATTCACCAAAAACCTGCCTCCATTAAAGCGAATGGAGCTGGGAGCCACAGTGCAGCCAGAACTTCATACGATTGCGCAGCCACGCCCTTAAATGGAATGTTGTTGTGTCACAATGCAGCCAGGGAAAGAGACAGACACAGACAAGGAAAGAGGCAGGCACAGACAGGGTAAGAAAAAGACATAGACAGGGTAAGAGACAGACACAGACAAAGAGACAGACTGACAGAGAAAGAGACAGACAGGGAAAGAGAGGGAAAGAGAGGCAGGTTAAGAGACAGACACAGATAGGTAAAGAGACAGACACATTGAAACAGACAGACAGGGAAAGAGACAGACAGGGTAAGAGACAGACAAAGACAGGTAAAGAGACAGACAAAGAGACAGACACAGGGAAAGAGGGAAAGAGACAGACAGGGAAAGAGAGGGAAAGAGACAGACAGGGAAAGAGAGGGAAAGAGACAGACAGGGAAAGTGACAGAGATAGATAGACAGACAGGGAAAGAGATTGAGACAGACGGAGAAAGAGACAGAGACAGTCAGAGACACACAGGGAAAGAGACAGACAGACAAAGAGATAGAGAGAGAGACAGAGAGCTATATACAGAGGGGGAGACAGACATTATAATTACATTTATATCTATTTGTTTTGTAGTTTTTGTGTGCAGAATACATTTTTGTAAATACATTCTATTTTTTTAACAGCAGTTATTAACCCGGGCGAAGCCGAGTAGTACAGCTAGTACTCTATATTTAAAGGATTGAAAGAGCTGTCCTAAACAAGAATATTTTATGTTTTAATGGGTTCTCTCATCTTTCTCAATATGAGTATATCACTCATCAGCGTCTTGGCTTACGGTTTGTTGGGAGACAGTAGGCTACTGTTATTATTATTATTATTATAGTACCATTTATTCCATGGCGTTTTATATGTGAAAAGGGGTACACATAGTAGGGACAATTACAATAATCATAAGCAAAACAAGGCACAGACAGGTACAGGAGAAGAGAGGACCCTGCCCGTGAGGGCTCACAGTCTACAAGGGAAGCAAGGGATGGGAGAGGATATAGTAGGTGAGAGTAGAGATGGTCGTGCTGTGCTATAGTGGACTCAGGGTTACAACATGTTCTAGGCTTGTAGGAAGAGGTGGTACTCCAGGTTTCTTTTGACGCTTGTCAAGGTAGGCAAGAGTCTTATCTGTTGTGGCAGAGCATTCCAGAGTATGGGGAATGCAAGGAAGAAATCTTGGATGCGGTGGTTGGAAGAGGAGATGAGATGGAAGTAGAGAAAGTGATCTTGTGAGGATCGAAGGTTACGTGCGGGTAAGTACCTGGGAGAAGAGGAGACAGGTTGTGTATGGCTTTGTAGGTCATGGTTAGGCTTTTGAACTGGAGTCGTTGGGCAATGGGAAGCCAATTAAGGGATTGGCAGAGAGGAGAGGTTGGGAAGTAGCGGGGAGACAGGTGGATCAGTTGGGCAGCATAGTGTAGAATAGATTGTAGAGGTGTGAGATTGTTAGAAGGGAGGCCACAGAGCAGGAGGTTGCAATAGTCCAGGCGGGAGATAATAAGGGCATGCACTAGGGTTTTTTCAGCTTCTTGAGAAAGGAATGTACGAATCCGGGAATTATTTTCGAGTTGGAGGTAGCAGGAGGTGATTGATAGTTTAGACTAGTGGCCCACACTTTTGTTCTGTAATGCTGCAGAGCTTGTAAATACTACCTGTTTGGCCACTGCTGCTAGACTTCAGAAGTGGCTGATAACCTAAGCAACAAGCAGTATATGTATTTACAATCGGGTATGTGATATACTATGATGTACGGGCAACAGATGTAATTGAATTGAAAGAGCATGGACACTGGTAAATATGGGACAACAAGCTCAAAAACCTAGAAAATGTGCTGTTGGTGCCTGATTCAAGGACCATTATATCATAAAATTTGAGAAATATTTTGGTGATTCCCTTTTGTGTCAATAAGCTAACAATCCCATTGCCATCTAGGAAATGCCACAATCTAAACGCAAAGTAAATAAGACACATAAAGAAGGAAACAAACATTTATGGCTTATGGGAAATAAATCTGTTTTTACTTGCACACCGCAGGCAGGTCAATTCTGCAGCCAGTAATACAATCAGCCTACCTCTTGACGTCAGTTATTTCTCATTTGGAGCAGGTTAGGCGATCTAGACTAATGTGTGAGTGCTGTGCATTGATTAAACTGCAGGGGTGTTTCCTATGGCTCTTCTTTAGGACTTATTACTGTAAATAGCATTTCTATTGAAATCATTTGGCTTCCTCTAGTAGATATGTGGTCATCTTCTATTGAAAAGGGCATGCCCATTAAGATTTAGAGTACATATGTTCTATTTGAGTTGTGTTTAAGATTGTACTATGGCGAATTATTGATCTTTGAAACACTCAGGTAGGAAGCTACCCTCCTCTCACTAAATCCCAAATGGGCTTAGCATTTCAAATGTTTCCATGCTGAAGTTTCCACTATCAGCAATGAAAACTTTAACAGCTCGGAGTCTCGAGACAATTACTGCACTTTCTCTGATGTGATTCTTTGCTGTGGTAAAGATAAACAATAAAAGACAATAGGTAGCCAATGGCTATAATGTATCTGAGCAGATAGTCATACATTTTTGGTTATTGTATATTTTGTGCTTTTTTTTAAGATATAGCAACGTACCACACATTAACATATACTATGGCTTTCTCTTCTTAAAGCATCAGCCACTACATATGATTGATTATAATTGTAATACATATAATAGAAAGCTGGCACCTACCTCACTGCAGAAATTCCATTCATAATGTTGTGATTTGGTGGACTCCAAGATGGCCGCGGCAGAGTCAGACGTACATGACAGAGCTCCTGCATAATCCATGAGCATCCTGCCTTTCTGTTCACCATCCAACCTGTTGAGACCCCCTATTTTCATCTGAGGGGCTCCACACGCTTGTGTGGCACCCTGGACTAGCCAGGTAGCCACAGACAGAACGCACACACACACCCCCACCCCCGGACAGTTACATTAGCCAGACACAAAACCCTTGTTGCCTCCCTCCAAGGTCTGATGTCCACACCAGGTGGGGCGGAGCCAGGCGGTTGGCCCCACCCACCGAGGAGTTCACAGGCTTGGAGGCGGGAAAAGGAGCAGTTAGAGTTTAGTGTTGAGTTCAGGAGGTTGAAGTGAGAGGAGTAAAGTGGAGAGTGTCTGGGTTTGTGGCCCAGGCACTGACAGCAAGGTTGGCAGACGGTGGTGGCCGTCTGCAGGAGTGGTGGATCAACGTGGAATCGTAGGACTGGGGCTGGGCGGTGGCCTACCGGTACCGACCGGGGAGCGAAGTGAAGCTAGCACACACAGTTAGGGCCATCAGACCCCGACTAGGCTTGGAGCCACCGTTAACAGTCAAATCCGAGTGTGACAGGAACCCCAGGGGTTTCCTAACAACCAAAGACCCGTTAGAAGGCAACCGTCCGCACCGTGAGGGTATACAGCCACCGCCACAGGCTAGAGACCCAAGGGCCAGCGCCTGCGGGTAAAACGGGCTCCTCCCTGACGTTTGTGAATGTGTTGTGACGCATAGACTTTGGTTTTGCATTGCCAGTTCTAACATGGATCCATATTCTTTTAATGTATTCTTTAAAACTCAACAAAACTTTAAATTGGAAAAAATCCCAAAACGGGCTCCTCCGGCATCCATACACCAGAGAGCGGACTACCGTTGGGAACCCATCGTAGTCAAGACAGTAAACAAAGGTGCAGAGAGAGACAGCCGCCATCACCTGTCCGGGGAGAGACACTGCAGCCGGCTGCGGGACCCGTCCATCCAGCCATTTGGTTTACCGGAGACTTTGTGCATCTCTTGCTGAGTGAGTACACCCGTGCCATCCGGCACCGCACCGCACTGTCCCTGGAACCCTGCACCTCACCGACCCTGCCTCCCCATCACACCACCGGGCCCTGGGACCACCAACCCCTACCCACGGATGGGGGGAAAACAACATCCCAGCTGCTCCCTACCATCGCTCCCGGGATCCCCGTCACCAGCAGCGGTGGTGCCCATCTTCACCACAACCCGTGGGTGGCGTCACGAACTAAATTGCCAAGCCAACCACCCCCCTTTCACTCACGGGCGAGGAGCGCCGCTCTAATCCCCGGATCCGGCCCACCGCTCGAGCCACCGAGCAGCAGCCGCAGCGCCGGACCCGAGCGTTAGCGAGCGCAGCGCCCCACCGCCCACGACACTTGTTTGAACCTTCATTACTGAGCCCGGTTTACATCAGGACCCTTTAGGATTCAACTTGAGCTCTGCGGCCTGTTGAAGCCTTGGAGGCGGCTGGGGCACTGAACGACAGGTCTCCCACAGAAGATAAACCTGCTTGTGGAGGACCGGTGAGTCGCCAACGGTGCAGGCAGAGTGTACCAGAGGCCGGCAGCTTCACCCTGCTTCTCACTGAGCTGGATTATGGCCGTGAGACCTGTTGCTCTCTTGGAGCTGAAAAGATCCGCCACCATTTTGTGAAAGCAGGTGTCCAGGCCTAGGGGTGCTGCATTTTCTTCAACCTGTGCTGTGGTGAGAAGGGGGACCCAAGACCAGAGGGGGAGACATCACTTACCTTTCCTGTGAGCCGGCCAACAGTGGGAACGGTGGAGAGTGCAGACCTCAGCTGATTCTCCACTTGGGAACTGGGTCCGCCGACATCCTGTGAACGCAGGCCAGGCTGGAGGGTGACAGACGTGCAAAGCTGCTATCATCTGCAGGACCCGGCACACAGATAAGATCCCGACCAGAGCAGGAGACACTGCTGTAGTGAGGAGGACACTGAGGAGGAAAACAGCTCCGTGTGTGGTGAGAGGGGGAAGGGTGATTCCCGGAGTATAACGGGCTGTGTGAAGGAGGGGAAGCCCCTTGATGTCAGTGCGGACGGTGAGCAAATAGTGAGTGAATTTCTTTGCTAGCTCCTGCGGTGGACTGAAACTTGCTACCTGTTGTCTCTATGAATGTCAAGGAGCCTCAGCACTAAACACCCAGCACCAGCTCCTGACCCCTATTGCATTTCAAAACACTGTGTGCCTTAAAAAATATCTGTGGTGACAATGCTGGTGTGAGGCCCGGGAATTTTTCTCTCTGTGCCGCCTCGGGGGCTCGGCAGTGACCGCAGAGCCGCTCGGATCTGTGCTCGTCGTGTTCTCTTTGCGGTGTCTCGAGCCTCTCACGAACCCGGGGGGCAAGGGAATCCCATTGCCTCCCAGAGAAAAAGGGAGGGTTTGGGTGGATGTTTTGCTTTTGGGGTTAAAGTTCGTGACACTACCCACGGGGCTGTGGTGAATTAGATGGACACCACCGCTGCCGTTGACTAGGCTCCCGGGGACGGTGTTGCACAGCTTTGATGTTAACCCCTCCGTGGGTAGGGGTGTGTGTGGTTCTCGAACCCCGAGGGGAGTCGCTGGTTTTGGCGATGGTGCCGGCGCAGGGCAGTGCAGGTGCGGTGCGGCGTTCAGCCCGACGGCACTGGTGTATTCACTCTGACAAATGCATGCGAGTCTCTGGTAAACCAAACAAAATGGTGGACGGTGCCCGCAGCCGGTTGCATTGTTCCCCCTTACTCCGGGTTGGTGGTTTCCACCTTTCTTCTGCACCTGTGTTGTTTATGTAACTGCCTACGCTTCAGCGATGGTAGTTCGCTCCCCAGCGGTGTGTGTGTGCTGGGGAACCCGTTTGCCTGCAGACGCTGGCCCTTTGGATCTCTAGCTGTGGCGGTAGCTCTGTATCCCGAATCGTGGGGGTTTTGTCTTCAATCAGGCCTTGTGTGGGAGTGAACCCCTGAGGTCCAAGCCGCAATCAGTTAATTCGACTAAAAGGTGGCTACTAGCCTAGTCGGGGTCTGAGTACCCTTCCTGGTGCTCCGGTATCCAGTTGGTTCCCCGGTTCGGTTCCGGCGGGCAACTACCCTGCCCCGGTCCCTAACGGTTCCACCGATCGTCTTCCCAGTCTCCTGCAGGCGGCCACCACCGTCTGCCTCCTGGCCAAAGGGGTGTCCGGGCTCCAACCCGAACCCCCTGTTAGTTCTGTCACTCCTCACTCTCCCTACTCCTCTCCTACCTCTCCCTTCCACTCTCTCCACAGACTGTCTGTTGTGTTTTTCCCACCTAGGGCCATCTGAACTCCTCGGTGGGCGGAGCCAACCACCTGGCTCCGCCCCACCTGATGTGAACCTCAGAACCAGAGGGGGTGACACAGGGTTTTAAGTGTGGCTGCTGTGACCCTTTTTAGGGGGGAAGGTGTTGTGCGTGGGACTGTGACCCCTGGCTAGTCCAGGGCGTCACATTGGCAGGGGGCCATGTTCAGTTGATAACACTCCTAATCTATCCAGGGACCCTGAGCCTGGTGTCTGTCTTATATTAACCCCCTGAATAAAAGGGAACATTAACAGTATCAATCCATCTAGTGCAGCACTGGCTGTTAACCCCTTGTGTACCACTGAGATTCAAGTCTCTGTATGCTCCAATCCCCAACTACAGGAAACAAAATACTGACCAGTCACTTACCTCCTCTTACTGGATTAAAAGAGTAACTGCAGAGAGCCCCGTGGAAAAAAAGGATTCCCTTGGCAGCCAGAATACAGGGAGAACAATCTCAGAAGGCCCAGCCCCAACACATCTACACTGCCAGGGGTCCTGGCGAACCGGGGCAAGATCCTCATAATTGAAGATACAAGGAGGGATCACTGACAGCCCCCCTAAGATCTGGGTACATATACCTTCACAGACCCTGAAGCTGAAAGTGGGTACCACGGAGGAGCTGATATTGAGGACTGCCACACAGTTACACCTTTAACATAAAGGTATCCTCTTCTCACCCCCCCCCCTCTCCAGGAGCATGTAAAGTTCCTGCATACACGCTGCTCGGAGGGAGCATAGAGGTCTGAAAATTATATTCTAAGCGACCGACTTCAATATGGTCAAAATTGGCAATAAAATGGCCAGCTCATTACCTAGACCAGCCGCGACCACTACCCAGGCAGATGTTGATAAGTTTCTCAGAAAACACTTACACCCAGCGGACGCTGAAACCGACAGTCCCCAGAGCACATATAACAAAGACGTCCAGGATATGGAAGATGATGAAAGTGACACAGAGGGCGATGATACCAGCAAAGGTCTCCCCATCTCCAGATCTTTTATTAAACGGATTCTCACTAAAGCTATGGAACCAGTAGTAAAAGAACTTTCAGACATCAAAAAAGATATCGGCCAAATAGGCCATAGAGTGGAAACTCTGGAAGCCTCATATGCCACCATTACCAACACCTCCATCGCTATCATCTCTTGCCTGCACCAACAGGAGGATAGTGTCAACCAAATAAATGCCATTCTGGAGGACCATGAAAATAGAGAAAGGCGAAACAACCTCAGATTGAAAGGTCTTCCAGAATTGGTAGCAAATGAAGCCCTGGTCTCAGCTCTACAAAGTATATTTTCTGATCTGTTGGACACTGACCCCACTCCCCCCGTGGAACTAGTCAGAGCTCACAGAGCATTGAGACCCCGACCTAAGCAGGGGGAGCCACCAAGAGATGTCATTTGCCGCTTCTTGGACTACAGAATTAAAGAACTTACACTCAAATAAGCTAGAGAGGCTGACTCCATAAGTTATGAAGGCTCAAAATCCTGATATTTCAAGACCTTGCCTCCACCACTCTAACCAAGAGGCGATTACTAAAACCCTTTACAGAAGTGTTACGCCAAAACCAATTTCCATACCGCTGGCTATTCCCATTTGGCATTGCAATAACGGCGAAAGGAAAACACTATCAATGCAGAACATCTGCAGAAATAAGACGAATCTGTGAAGATCTGGGGATCATTCTGGAGAAATACTCTGAGCTAGAAATTCACCATTCAACATCAGCATTACAGCAGCTCCCAGAATCGTCACCTTGGCACACCCTCACTCCAAAGACCCACAGATCCAGACGTAAAGCGGCAAAGAAGCTACAGAGGAACCCAGAAAACGAGCCCCACTGAAGGGGTCTAGGCTCTGGTCTATTACTGCCTATTATTGTTTATATGCATAAAAAGCAAGAAGTCATTATTGGGGCTTTGCACTTACTGCTCCCTCTTGATGCTCACCTATGTTTCCTTTGAATCTCAAAATTAGAGATGAGCGAACCGGTCCCGGTTCGGCTCGAGGCGGTTCGCCGAACGGGGGGTCTGGCTCGAGTTCGGCTCGTCGAACGTTCGACGAACCGAACTCGAGCCCATAGGAAACAATGGCAGGCAATCACAAACACAGTAAAACACCTAGAAAACACCCTGAAAGGTGTCCAAAAGGTGACAAACAACTCACAACATAACACAAACACATGGGAAAGTGACAAGGACATATACTCATGTGAAAACAAAACAGCTGGACAAGGAAAAAGAGGGAGACACACAGATATATGAGTATATGCAAAGAAACATCGATTCCATTATTGTGCAACTTGAGCCCTGCTCATTTTAGGCTTCCAATCTGGATAAATTGCCTGAGCTCGCCACGTACGCCTTGAGGATCTTGTCGTGTCCTGCAGCCAGCGTTCTCTCGGAACCTGTCTTCAGTGCTGCTGGGGGTCTGCTGGCAGATAAGCACACGTGTCTGTCCACTGACAATGTGGACCTGGCTCTCAGAGGACTTTTCTTCCCCTGGGTCAGCCAGGGGAGGCGAAAGGCACGCGTATTTTTGAGAGTGCTTCATGCAAAGCATCTTTTTCTTTGTCAAAAGGGGGGCTCAACCGATGCCAGTCAAGTGGGGTGTGTGTGGCCCAGTTAGTGGCAACGAGGGAGACTGTGGTTGGAGTCCCCTCGCTGTGTCTCTAAAAGAACCAAGATGAACAAGTCATGGCTCTCAGAGGACTTTTCTTCCCCTGGGTCAGCCAGGGGACGGGAAAGGCACGCGTATTTTTGAGAGTGCTTCATGCAAAGCATCTTTTTCTTTTTCAAAAGGGGGCTCAACCGATGCCAGTCAAGTGGGGTGTGTGTGGCCCAGTTAGTGGCAACGAGGGAGACTGTGGTTGGAGTCCCCTCGCTGTGTCTCTAAAAGAACCAAGATGAACAAGTCATGGCTCTCAGAGGACTTTTCTTCCCCTGGGTCAGCCAGGGGACGGGAAAGGCACGCGTATTTTTGAGAGTGCTTCATGCAAAGCATCTTTTTCTTTTTCAAAAGGGGGCTCAACCGATGCCAGTCAAGTGGGGTGTGTGTGGCCCAGTTAGTGGCAACGAGGGAGACTGTGGTTGGAGTCCCCTCGCTGTGTCTCTAAAAGAACCAAGATGAACAAGTCATGGCTCTCAGAGGACTTTTCTTCCCCTGGGTCAGCCAGGGGACGGGAAAGGCACGCGTATTTTTGAGAGTGCTTCATGAAAAGCATCTTTTTCTTTGTCAAAAGGGGGGGTCAACCGATGCCAGTCAAGTGGGGTGTGTGTGGCCCAGTTAGTGGCAACGAGGGAGACTGTGGTTGGAGTCCCCTCGCTGTGTCTCTAAAAGAACCAAGATGAACAAGTCATGGCTCTCAGAGGACTTTTCTTCCCCTGGGTCAGCCAGGGGACGGGAAAGGCACGCGTATTTTTGAGAGTGCTTCATGCAAAGCATCTTTTTCTTTGTCAAAAGGGGGGGTCAACCGATGCCAGTCAAGTGGGGTGTGTGTGGCCCAGTTAGTGGCAACGAGGGAGACTGTGGTTGGAGTCCCCTCGCTGTGTCTCTAAAAGAACCAAGATGAACAAGTCATGGCTCTCAGAGGACTTTTCTTCCCCTGGGTCAGCCAGGGGACGGGAAAGGCACGCGTATTTTTGAGAGTGCTTCATGCAAAGCATCTTTTTCTTTTTCAAAAGGGGGCTCAACCGATGCCAGTCAAGTGGGGTGTGTGTGGCCCAGTTAGTGGCAACGAGGGAGACTGTGGTTGGAGTCCCCTCGCTGTGTCTCTAAAAGAACCAAGATGAACAAGTCATGGCTCTCAGAGGACTTTTCTTCCCCTGGGTCAGCCAGGGGACGGGAAAGGCACGCGTATTTTTGAGAGTGCTTCATGCAAAGCATCTTTTTCTTTGTCAAAAGGGGGGGTCAACCGATGCCAGTCAAGTGGGGTGTGTGTGGCCCAGTTAGTGGCAACGAGGGAGACTGTGGTTGGAGTCCCCTCGCTGTGTCTCTAAAAGAACCAAGATGAACAAGTCATGGCTCTCAGAGGACTTTTCTTCCCCTGGGTCAGCCAGGGGACGGGAAAGGCACGCGTATTTTTGAGAGTGCTTCATGCAAAGCATCTTTTTCTTTTTCAAAAGGGGGCTCAACCGATGCCAGTCAAGTGGGGTGTGTGTGGCCCAGTTAGTGGCAACGAGGGAGACTGTGGTTGGAGTCCCCTCGCTGTGTCTCTAAAAGAACCAAGATGAACAAGTCATGGCTCTCAGAGGACTTTTCTTCCCCTGGGTCAGCCAGGGGACGGGAAAGGCACGCGTATTTTTGAGAGTGCTTCATGCAAAGCATCTTTTTCTTTGTCAAAAGGGGGGGTCAACCGATGCCAGTCAAGTGGGGTGTGTGTGGCCCAGTTAGTGGCAACGAGGGAGACTGTGGTTGGAGTCCCCTCGCTGTGTCTCTAAAAGAACCAAGATGAACAAGTCATGGCTCTCAGAGGACTTTTCTTCCCCTGGGTCAGCCAGGGGACGGGAAAGGCACGCGTATTTTTGAGAGTGCTTCATGCAAAGCATCTTTTTCTTTTTCAAAAGGGGGCTCAACCGATGCCAGTCAAGTGGGGTGTGTGTGGCCCAGTTAGTGGCAACGAGGGAGACTGTGGTTGGAGTCCCCTCGCTGTGTCTCTGAAAGAACCAAGATGAACAAGTCATGGCTCTCAGAGGACTTTTCTTCCCCTGGGTCAGCCAGGGGACGGGAAAGGCACGCGTATTTTTGAGAGTGCTTCATGCAAAGCATCTTTTTCTTTTTCAAAAGGGGGCTCAACCGATGCCAGTCAAGTGGGGTGTGTGTGGCCCAGTTAGTGGCAACGAGGGAGACTGTGGTTGGAGTCCCCTCGCTGTGTTTTACATGCTTTTAGAAGGGCATGAAATGGCTTGGAGGTTGACTTTCATCATATGCAAACTGTTGGCTACCAAAATGCTGCCTTTCCAACAACTGTGGTTATAGGCAATGAGGAACATACTGATGAAGATGAGACGCAGATACCCGATTGGGATGACAACTTAAATATTCGGTCAGGGCAAGAAGAAACTCGGTCTGAGGGGTAGGGGAGTGCAAACACAACAATTGATGATTAAGTTCTAGATCACACCTACTGTCAACCCACAGTCAGACACTCGAGGAGGTCAACAGAGGCGGTGGAGGAGGATGCAACCGACGTCGAAGTAACCTGGCGCCTTCCTGGACACAGTCGGAGCACTGGTAGCACGTCTACAACTGCATCCTCAGCCACCACTCTGCCTCTGAGCATTATTCGGGGTGGATCAACAGGTCGCATGGCCTCTAAGCCTTGCCTAGCCAGGTCCTTTTTTGACATAGAAAAAGATCGCCCAAATTATGTGATCTGTAAAATTTGTCATGGTTCTCTTAGTAGAGGTCAAAACCTCAGCAGTTTGACAACTTCTTCCATGAATCGTCACATGAATAAATATCATATGGCCCGATGGGAAGCTCACCGTGCTGCAATGCGGCCTAGCGGAGCGAACCATCCACCGCCTGCCCCTTCCAGTGCATCCGCGCGCTCGTCATCTTCTAGGACTGTGGGGACAGCTGTCACACCTGTTTTTCCACCCACAACTTCCACCACTGTAACCGCAACAGGCAGTTTGCTTGGTAGGTCGTCAGTTGGTTTGGAAGGGGAAACAAGTGAGTGTGTACAGCTCTCTCAGACATCGATAGCACCAACTTTGGATGAAGGCAACATCATGTCTCCGCCTGCACTTTCCTCACAAAGCTGCATTTTTCCAGGGACACCCGACTCAACACCGTCTACACACAGCAGCCAGATCTCTGTCCCTCAGATGTGGTCAAATAAAAGGCCACTTCCTGCGACCCATGACAAAGCGAAGAGGTTGACTCTATCCCTCTGTAAGCTGTTGACTACAGAAATGCTGCCTTTCCGCCTAGTGGACACACAGGATTTTAGAGACCTTATGTCTGTCGCTGTGCCCCAGTACCAGATGCCTAGTCGCCACTACTTCTCTAAGAAAGGTGTGCCCGCGCTACACCAGCATGTCGCACACAACATCACCGCTTCCTTGAGAAACTCTGTGTGTGAACGGGTGCATTTCACCACCGATACTTGGACCAGTAAGCATGGACAGGGACGTTACATGTCGCTGACTGGCCACTGGGTAACTATGGTGATAGATGGTGAAGGGTCTGCTGCACAAGTCTTGCCGTCCCCACGACTTGTGTGTCAATCCTCTGTCTGTCCAAGTTCCGCCACTGCTTCTGCATCCTCCACCTCATCTGGGTCCTCCACCTCCGCCCCAAGCCTGCCTGGTCAGGCCACCAGCGTTCTCACTGCGCAGAAGGAATCACGCACCCCTCATTACTATGCTGGTAGCAGAGCGCAACGGCATCAGGCGGTCTTTAGCTTGACATGTCTTTGAAATAGGAGTCACACAGCGACTGAGTTGTGGGCAGCTCTGGAGACTGATTTTGATAAATGGTTGTCTCCACTCAACCTGCAGCCTGGTAAGGCCGTGTGCGACAATGCTGCAAACCTGGGTGCGGCCCTTCGCCTGGGCAAGGTGACACACGTGCCTTGTATGGCTCACGTGTTTAACCTTGTTGTCAAGCAATTTTTAACACACTATCCCGGCCTAGATGGCCTTCTGACCAGGGCACGGAAACTGTCTGCAGTGCTCACTTCCGCCGTTCAACCGCCGCACCTGAGCGACTTGCATCGCTCCAGAAGTCTTTCGGCCTGCCGGTTCATCGCCTGAAATGCGATGTGGCGACACGCTGGAATTCAACTCTCCACATGTTACAGCGACTGTGGCAGCACCGGCGAGCCCTGATGCAATACGTCATGATGTATAGCCTGGGCCAACGAGATGCAGAAGTGGGGCAGATCACCCTGATGGAGTGATCTCAGATCAAGGACCTATGCACCCTTCTGCACAGTTTCGACATGGCGACGAATATGTTTAGCGCTGACAATGCCATTATCAGCATGACGATTACAGTCATTTACATGCTGGAGCACACGCTAAACACTATTCGTAGTCAGGGGGTGGGACAACAGGAAGGGGAGGAACTACAGGAGGATTCATATGCGCAAGACACAACAACATCACCAAGGTCCAGACGTTCATCATCACCAACGCGGCAGGCATGGGACCATGGGGGACAGGGATCAACAAGGGCGCATGGTAGCAGGTGAGATGTTGAGGAAGGTGCAGGAGGACATGAAGATATGGAGGACGAACTGTCCATGGACATGGAAGACTCAGCAGATGAGGGGGACCTTGGTCAAATTTCAGTTGAAAGAGGTTGGGGGGAGATGACAGAGGAAGAAAGAACGGTTAGCACCTCTATGCCACAAACACAGCGTGGACTTGGTGCGCATGGCTGCGCAAGACACATGAGTGCCTTCTTGTTGCACTACCTCCAACATGACCCTCGTATTGTCAAAATTAGAAGTGATGATGACTACTGGCTTGCCACACTATTAGATCCCCGGGACAAGTCCAAATTTTGTGACATAATTCCACCCATAGAAAGGGACGCACGTATGCAGGAGTATCAGCAGAAGCTGTTACTCGATCTTAGCTCGGCTTTTCCACCAAACAACCGTGCAGGTGAAGGGAGTGATTCTCCCAGTTGTAACTTGACAAACATGGGACGGCCTCGTCATCTTCAACAGTCTACCCGTACCAGTAGGACCGTATCTGGTGCTGGTAACAGCAATTTTATGGAATCTTTTCATAATTTTTTTAGACCCTCCTTTGCAAGGCCACCAGAGACAACAAGTCTGACACATAGTCAACGGATGGAGAAGATGATACAGGAGTATCTCCAAATGAACATCGATGCAATGACTTTGCAAATGGAGCCTTGCTCCTTTTGTGCTTCAAATCTAGAAAAATGTCAAGAGCTCTCCAGTTACGCCTCGAAGATTTTGTCGTGTCCAGCTGCCAGCGTTGTCTCTGAACGTGTCTTCAGTGCTGCTGGGTGTGTGCTGACAGATAAGCGCACGCGTCTGTCCAGTGACAATGTGGACAGACTGACGTTCATCAAAATGAACAAGTCATGGATCCAGAAGGAATTTACTACCCCTGTGTCATCCTGGGGAGAGTAAATGCTTGTGGATTTGGAATGTGCTTGATGCAAATCAAAACATCCTGTTTGCAACTAGGGCACAAGTGCTGCCACTGATAAGGTGTCTGTGTGGGGCCCAATTTTTGGAAAAAAAGGGAGACTCCGCTTGGAGTAACCCTTGCTTGCTGTGTTTTTTAAAAATGATACAAGATGAACAGATCTGAAGGCAAGATGAAGCCAACATCATGTCTCCGCCTGCACTTTTCTCACAAACCTGCATTTTTCCAGGGACACCCTACTCAACACCGTCTACAGACAGCAGCCAGATCTCTGTCCCTCAGATGTGGTCAAATAAAAGGCCACTTACTGCGACCCATGACAAAGCTAAGTGGTTGACTCTATCCCTCTGTAAGCTGTTGGCTACCGAAATGCTGCCTTTACGCGTAGTGGACACACAGGATTTTACAGACCTTATGTCTGTCGCTGTGCCCCAGTACCAGATGCCCAATCACCACTGCTTCTCCAAGAAAAGCATGCCCGCGCTACACCGGCATGTCGCACACAACATCACCACTTCCTTGAGAAAATCTGTGTGCGACAGGGTGCATTTCAACACAGATACTTGGACCAGTAAGCATAGACAGGGTCATTACATGTCACTGACTGGGCACTGGCAAACTATGGTGAGAGATGGAGAAGGGTCTGCTGTACAAGTCTTGCCGTCCCCACGAGTTGTTTCAATCCTTGTTCTGTATGTAGAAGTTAATACACTGCTTCTGCCTCTTCAACCTCGTGTGGGTCCTCTACCTTTGCGCAAACCCTGTGTGGTCAGGCCACCCTTCCTTGCAACTGCGCACAAGGACTACCACACACCTCCTTACTATGCTGGCAGCAGAGCTCAATGCCATCAGGCGGTCAAAGTTTTACTTTGAAATGTATGGGAAATGTGAGTCACACCGCTATTACAGAGAATAGTAGTCAGGCAGGGTCAAAACATTAATTGAGGAACAGGAACAGAATGGGACGGCCAGGACTTAATCAGAAAACAAGCAGAGGTGAAATGCGTATCGGCCAACAAGGTACATAAACAGCAAGCAGGAAAAGTAGTCAGGTAACAAGCACACAAAATCATAAAACTGAACTGGGGGTAAAATTAACCAGAGGTTCATAGCTATGTCTGGCAGTGGTCTGCAGACAGGATGGGCATAAAAAAGGGTGTGGTGTCTTCCCATTGGTTGTAGCTGAATGATGGTATTTCATCTGTGAGATACCCACCAGCTACATTCAGCCAGAGATTCTGCATCTGTCAAGGTAATGCAGCCCAGTGGGTGAGCATAACCTGCGTCCACCTGCGCCGCTGGCATCGACTACTCTCCCATCATCAGCACTATTCATGAAAGGAACACGTTGTCACCTGGCGACCGGAGTACAAATTGACGGAGCGGACTCCGTTGGTGACTTAACAGCCGTGTGCGGCAATGATGCAAACCTGGCTGCGGGCCATCCTCAGGGCAATGTGACACACGTGCCTTTTATGGCTCACGTGTTGATCCGAATTCTCCAGCAATTTTTAAAACACCATCACGGCCTACATGGCCTTGTGCAGCGGGCACGCTCGCTATGTGCTCACTTCCATCGTGCGCACACAGCAGCTCAACAACTTTCATCACTCCGGAAGTCTTAGGGTCTGGCAGTTAAACGCCGGAAATGCGATGTTCCGACACGCAGGAATTGGAATCTGCACATGTTGCAGCGTGTGTGGCAGCACCGCAGAGCCCTGCTGAAATACGGTAAGACATATAGCCTGGGATAAGTTGATCCAGAGGTGGTGCAGATCACGCTGCTGGAGTGGTGTCAGATCAAGGACCTATGCACCCTGCTACACAGTTTTGAAATGTCGACGAAGATGTTTAGCACTGGCAATGTCATTCTCAGCGTGACAATTCTGGTCATCTACATGATGGAGCACACTGTAATTATTATTCGGAGTCAGGTGTTGGGACAAGAGGAAGGGGAGGAAGTACAGGAGGAGTCATATGCGGAAGGGATAACAAGATCTACGAGGTCCAGATGGTCAGCGGCACCTATGCGGCAGTCATGGTGAGGGAGAGGGATTAACAAGGGCGCATAGTATCAGCAAAAAGTGTTGATGAAAGTGCAGGAGCCCATGAAGAAATGGAGGACGAACTGGCGATGGGCATGGAAGACTCAGCAGATGAGTGAGAGCTTGCTCACATTTCGGTTGTGCGAGGTTGTGGGTAGAGGGCAGAGGAAGGATGCACGATTCTCACCTCTCTGCCACCAACACACCAAGGACTTGGTCCTCCTGGATGCACAAGACACATGAGCGCCTTCTTGCTGCACTACCTACATGACCCTCGGATTGTATGAATTTGAAGTAATCCTGAATACTGGGTTGCCACACTGTTAGATCCCCGGTACAAGACAAAATTTGGCGAACTAATTCCTGCCATAGAAATAGACGCACGTATACAGGAGTATCTGCAGAATGTGGTACGCAATCTTAGATCTACTTTTCCACTAAACACCAGTGCTGCACAGAGTGAATCTCAACACTTTGTCATGGATAGGAGGAAATGGTCTTTTACTTGTCCACATCGGAGGGACCGAGGGATGGCTGCTGTGCTGAGATGGCGTTGAGTACGGTGTCCCTGCACAGTTGCACTTTTGGTCATATCCCAAAATGAGTTGAAAAAGGACAGATGCTGTTGGAAAGGGGAACAGGTGTGTTGGAAAGGGGAAAAAAATTTTGGTCCGTGGATTTGGTGGTTAAACAACTGTAACATTTGCTGAAGAAACAACATCTGTTACAGTGGGACTGGCAGATTTGGATAAAGTGGTATATAATCTGTGACCGCTATATAACAAAAATTAATAAGAAAAGAAAGAGAAAGGTATATATCACCTTCAGCAGTCAGTGTCCACCGTGCTCCCAGTTGGAAAAGGAGAGGTTGGCAACTTGAAGGTTTGGTGGAGGATACAGAGCTGTGTGGCTATGAAACTAATAGTAGCCTGAACCGAGTTAGACGCCATTCGGATCTGGAGACTGTGAGCCCTGTTAGCGTCACAGGGTCCACATGCCCACCCAGCCCAGGAACTCCCTGTTAACAACACAGGGGCCATTGAGTACGCTGACCGTGTGCGTAGGGGCCACACCTGTGGACAGCAGGCGCATCAGCAGCAGCAGGCCTGTTAATGCCACTGGGCTGCACAAGCAGGACTGTTAGGACAGGAGCTGGTCTTAACCGTTCTGCGTTACCAACTGTGGTGGTGGCCTGCATCCACCACCCTATCCCTGCCTACCTCTGGCCTAAAGCCGCAATGGGTTCAACACATGGAGGTGTGCTCTTTCGGAGCATAATAGAAGACTGCGCACCTCCTTGTTGGCTCCAGCCCCTTTTATAACCTGGGTCCGCCCCAAACCAGGGTGAACCACAATGCACCTCCTGGAGACAAAAGCAGAGTGACACGTCATGAGTGGCATAACTAGCGTCCTATTTGGAAACGCAACTTCAATGATGACCTCATGGCTGCCATGACCCAAACACCTCACCAGTCATCGTCTGACCATCAATAATGCGGTGACAAGTCATAGGTGTGGGCCTCTGCAAGCCATTTGGGAGGACACCTGATGCCCTGTGGTCTATATGGGACCCCCACATCAGGGCCAGGGCCAAAGAGTTCATTACCGGACCTAGTCTCTGATGCAGGAAGTGCCTGAGCATGCTCAGTAGCATGAAATACAGTCTCTGAAAAAAGACTATCAGCTTTAGCATGGTGTCTAGGCACAAAACAGGACTTAGACCCGGCACAGAATGCAAGCACCTGTGCAAAGAGGCTTTTCACACTTAGTGTGGGAGCATGCGCTGTATCCCGAAATGAAGACTTAGCGTCAGGAATGGCACAGTCAGGCTGAGCATACTCACTAGGCGAAACACTGTAATTATGCTGCAGCTGGGGTACATCGGCACACGCATGCGCACTAGCTGCCTCTCCACACTTAGACGTGGAGGGGAAATTTGTCTTGGAGATGCTGTCTATGAACAGAAGGAAAAGCTAAAGGAAGCCTGACTTTCTATCCCTCCGAATTATGAAATGCAGCAATGAATTCCATGAGTTTGCTATAACATTAGCGTAGCTAAATGTGCATGAGGGTGTGATGTAGAGGTGCTAGAAATAGCTTGTCACCAGTGGGGCACTAATGGAATACAACAGCCAGTTCTATGATGCCACAAAATGGCAGTATTTTGTGCTATCATTATAGCTTATTAAAAACAGAGCACGAGGTTGTCATGCAGAGGTGCTGCACATAGATTTGCAGTAGTGTGAATAGACAAAAGTACAATAGCCACGTTTAGGATACAACTAGGTACAGTGAGTGTTTGCTAGTATAATGGCTGAGTTTAAAAAAGTTTGAGTGTGCAATGCAGGCAGACGTGCTGCAAATAACGTTCCAATACTGTGAATTGACAAAAGTACAATAGCCACGTTTAGGATACAACTAGGTACACTGAGTGTTTGCTACTATAAATGGCTGAGTTTAAAAAAGTTTGAGTGTGCAATGCAGGCAGACGTGCTGCAAATAACGTTCCAATACTGTGAATTGACAAAAGTACAATAGCCACGTTTAGGATACAACTAGGTACACTGAGTGTTTGCTAGTATAATGGCTGAGTTTAAAAAAGTTAGAGTGTGCAATGCAGGCAGACGTGCTGCAAATAACGTTCCAATACTGTGAATAGACAAAAGTACAATAGCCACGTTTAGGATACAACTAGGTACACTGAGTGTTTGCTACTATAAATGGCTGAGTTTAAAAAAGTTTGAGTGTGCAATGCAGGCAGACGTGCTGCAAATAACGTTCCAATACTGTGAATTGACAAAAGTACAATAGCCACGTTTAGGATACAACTAGGTACACTGAGTGTTTGCTACTATAAATGGCTGAGTTTAAAAAAGTTTGAGTGTGCAATGCAGGCAGACGTGCTGCAAATAACGTTCCAATACTGTGAATTGACAAAAGTACAATAGCCACGTTTAGGATACAACTAGGTACACTGAGTGTTTGCTAGTATAATGGCTGAGTTTAAAAAAGTTAGAGTGTGCAATGCAGGCAGACGTGCTGCAAATATCGTTCCAATACTGTGAATAGACAAAAGTACAATAGCCACGTTTAGGATACAACTAGGTACACTGAGTGTTTGCTACTATAAATGGCTGAGTTTAAAAAAGTTAGAGTGTGCAATGCAGGCAGACGTGCTGCAAATATCGTTCCAATACTGTGAATAGACAAAAGTACAATAGCCACGTTTAGGATACAACTAGGTACACTGAGTGTTTGCTAGTATAATGGCTTAGTAACAATGAGTTGTAGTGTGCAATGCAGGCAGACGTGCTCTGCAAATGTCTTTGCACTAGTGGGACTATAGCAAAGTCCAATAGCCACGTTTAGGATGCCACTAGGTACACTGAGTGTTTGCTAGTAAAATTGCTTAGTTTAAAAAAGTTGGAGTGTGCAATGCAGGCAGATGTGCTCTGCTAATATCTTTGCACTAGTGGGACTATAGCAAAGTCCAATAGCCACGTATAGGATGCCACTAGGTACACTGAGTGTTTGCTAGTATAATGGCTTAGTTAAAATGAGTTTGAGTGTGCAATGCAGGCAGACGCGCTATGCAAATGTCTTTGCACTAGTGGGACTATAGCAAAGTCCAATAGCCACGTATAGGATGCCACTAGGTACACTGAGTGTTTGCTAGTATAATGGCTTGGTTTTAATGAGTTGGAGTGTGCAATGCAGGCAGACGCGCTCTGCAAATGTCTTTGCACTAGTGGGACTATAGCAAAGTCCAATAGCCACGTATAGGATGCCACTAGGTACACTGAGTGTTTGCTAGTATAATGGCTTGGTTAGAATGAGTTGTAGTGTGCAATGCAGGCAGATGTGCTCTGCTAATGTCTTTGCACTAGTGGGACTATAGCAAAGTCCAATAGCCACGTATAGGATGCCACTAGGTACACTGAGTGTTTGCTAGTATAATGGCTTAGTTAAAATGAGTTTGAGTGTGCAATGCAGGCAGACGCGCTATGCAAATGTCTTTGCACTAGTGGGACTATAGCAAAGTCCAATAGCCACGTATAGGATGCCACTAGGTACACTGAGTGTTTGCTAGTATAATGGCTTGGTTAGAATGAGTTGTAGTGTGCAATGCAGGCAGATGTGCTCTGCTAATGTCTTTGCACTAGTGGGACTATAGCAAAGTCCAATAGCCACGTATAGGATGCCACTAGGTACACTGAGTGTTTGCTAGTATAATGGCTTAGTTAAAATGAGTTTGAGTGTGCAATGCCGGCAGACGCGCTATGCAAATGTCTTTGCACTAGTGGGACTATAGCAAAGTCCAATAGCCACGTATAGGATGCCACTAGGTACACTGAGTGTTTGCTAGTATAATGGCTTGGTTTTAATGAGTTGGAGTGTGCAATGCAGGCAGACGCGCTCTGCAAATGTCTTTGCACTAGTGGGACTATAGCAAAGTCCAATAGCCACGTATAGGATGCCACTAGGTACACTGAGTGTTTGCTAGTATAATGGCTTGGTTAGAATGAGTTGTAGTGTGCAATGCAGGCAGACGCGCTCTGCAAATGTCTTTGCACTAGTGGGACTATAGCAAAGTCCAATAGCCACGTATAGGATGCCACTAGGTACACTGAGTGTTTGCTAGTATAATGGCTTGGTTAGAATGAGTTGTAGTGTGCAATGCAGGCAGACGCGCTCTGCAAATGTCTTTGCACTAGTGGGACTATAGCAAAGTCCAATAGCCACGTATAGGATGCCACTAGGTACACTGAGTGTTTGCTAGTATAATGGCTTAGTTATCAGTTGGAGTGTGCAGAGGACAAGAGGGTACAGTGGCAGGATTGTGGTGCTCTGGGTAGAGGAATGGAAGCCTGCCTTTCTATTCCCTCCTAATGGTGAAATGCAGGTAGGAAATCCCTGACCTGGGCTACACAGACGCTGTTGCTGTTTGCAGGACCTGTCACCTATGGCTCTCTGACCCTGCCGGTTGGAGCCCTTAAAAGGACTGCTATAAAGTGCTCTCCCTAAGCTGTCTAACGCTGTGTATGCAGCGCATACAGCTGTATCGGCTATAGGACTCAGGAAGACGGAGCTGCGACAGTGATGTCTGACACCAAAGACGCAGAAGGCAGATAATGGCGTCCGTGAAGAAAATGTCCGGTTTTATAATGCAGGGACATGTGACATGCAGATCCTATCACACATGCCGTTGCTTCTCTGGCTCAAAGTCCACTTAGCTGTGTGTGTGTCTGGGATTGGCTGACATGCTGGCCCGCCCCACAAGACGCGCGCGCTTAGGGAAGGAAGACAAGAAAAAAAAAAAAAAAAAATGGCGATCGCCATTATAGAAACAGCAGTGATCTGAAGGCGCTGTTCACGCACACTATACACTGAAATGTGATAATAGTTTGATTCACAGAGTGACTTACACTATTACAGCAGAAACCAAGCTATGATTTAGCTGTTTTTTGGCTGCTAGAACCGTTCTCGAACGTTTCTAGAACTACCGAGCTTTTGCAAAAAGCTCGAGTTCTAGTTCGATCTAGAACATGCCCCAAAATCACTCGAGCCGCGAACTGGAGAACCACGAACCACGAACCGCGCTCAACTCTACTCAAAATGTTAGAAATGTTGAAAGTTTTACCCTATTCTCCTTCTGAACTCCTTTCTACACCCTTCCTTCTTTGTTTTTTCTTCTTTCTCTCTGGTCTTAGGTCCGGTCCATTCATCTTCCTGGAAAAAAAGATCATCTACCCCCAACCGTCATCATGTCAACACATCATAAGGTATTTAACCCCTTCAGCCCCGGGGCACTTTCCGTTTTTGCGTTTTTGTTTTTTGCTCCCCTTCTTCCGAGAGCCGTAACTTTTTTATTTTTCCGTCAATCTTGCCATATGAGGGCTTGTTTTTTGCGGGACAAGTTGTACTTTTAAATGAAATCATAAGTTTTACCATATGGTGTACTGGAAAGCAGCAAAAAAATTCCAAGTGTGGAAAAATTGCAAAAAAAGTGTGATGGCACAATAGTTTTTGGGATGTTTTATTCACGGTGTTCACTATATGGTAAAACTGATGTGTGGGTATGATACCTGAGGTCGGTGCGAGTTTGTAGACACCAAACATGTATAGGTTTACTTGTATCTAAGGGGTTAAAAAAAATTCACAAGTTTGTCCAATAAAAGTGGCGCATGTTTTGCGCCATATTCCGAAACACGTAGCGTTCTTATTTTTTGGGATCTATGGCTCAGTGACGGCTTATTTTTTGCGTCTCGAGCTGATGTTTCTAATGGTAGCATTTTTGCGCAGATGCTACGTTTTGATCGCCTGTTATTGCATTTTGCGTAAAACTTGCGGCGACCAAAAAACGTAATTTTGGCGTTTGGAATTTTTTTGCCACTACGCCGTTTACCAATCAGATTAATTGATTTTATATTTTGATAGATCGGGCATTTCTGAACGCGGCGATACCAAATATGTGTATATTTATTTATTTTTTAACCCTTTAATTTTCAATGGGGGAAAAGGGGGGTGATTTGAACTTTTAGGTTTTTTGTTTTTTTTTTAATTTTTTAAAACTTTTTTTTTACTTTTTTTATTTTATTTTACTAGTCCCCCTAGGGGGCTATAGCAATCAGCAATCCGATTGCTGATCGCTATCTGCTGATCACAGCTATACCGCTGTAATCAGCAGATTCAGTCACTTTCTTTCTTCCTCTGCTCCGTGCCGAGGAAGAATGAAAGTGAAACTTCGTAGCACCAGGCGTCATCACATGACCCTGTGCTACGATGGCAACCACCGAACGTCACGTGATCACTCACGTGACGTCCGGAGGGGGCGGCGGTAAGTAAAAAAGATGGCCGCGCGCATGTAGATCTCGCTGCCAGACTTTGGCAGCGAGATCTAAGGGGTTAATGTTCCGGGTGGAATGCGATTCCACTCGGAACATGTAGGCACACATGTCAGCTGTTGAAAACAGCTGATATGTGTGCCGATCCACGCCGCCTGCCCGCGGCAGGGGGCGGGGCTTACCGGGACACGATCCATGACGGAAAGATCCGTCCATGGTCGTGAAGGGGTTAATGTGATAAGTCTCAATGCACATGGGTTAAACTCTCCCATACCAAGATCACAAACCCTATCTAGCCTACATAAGAAACACGCTGATATAATCTTTTTACAGGAAACCCACTTTCGTGAAGGCAAAATTCCATGCTTTGAAAAAGCACATTACAATCTCTGGTATCATGCCCCTTACCCAAGCAGAGGTTCCAGGGGGGTTTCAATGGCCCTTGCCAAAGATATACCTTTCTTACCTCAAGAGGTAAAGGTAGATCCCGAAGGTCGGTTCATATTTATTAAAGGCTTATTGGCCGGCTCAATGGTAACCCTAGGGAATATATATACGCCCCGAATGTTAAGCAGATACGATGGTTACTGGCTACGCTCAAAAAATTTCAGGCTTTTCTAGAGGGTACTCCCATACTTTGCGGGGACTTTAACCTATCCCTGGAACCTGGATTAGACTCCACAGCAAAAAAGAGCCACATCTCCCTTCGGGACCTTTAACGGATCAAAAGCTCTCTCCCTTTCCTTGATTGACATCTGGCACTATCAACACCCCACAACCAAAGACTTTACCTTTTTCTCACACCCCCACAAATCATATCATAGGTTAGACTACATCTTCCTATCAAGACATCTCTTACCTAATGTCGTTGACACGGCAATCCAGTCAACACCTTACTCTGACCATGCTTTTGTTTCGGCTAGTTTTTCACTCCAGAAGCCATATTTGCTCCATCGTATATGGAGGTTAAATGAGTCAATTCTCTCCTCAGAAGATAATAGGAAGCGCATTTCTGAATGTCTTCGCAACTATTTTGCGGTGAATAAGACACAAGATATCGCGGCCCCAATTTTGTGGGAAGCACACAAAGCGGTCATAAGGGGAGATTTGATTTCCATTTCCTCACACCTTAATAAGTAAAGGAAACTGCATTTACAAAATCTATACGAAGAGATAGCCACATTAGAAACTCAGCATAAGAAATCTTTATCCCAACAGACTTTGGAACAACTGACCGCGAGGCGTGTGGCACTTAGAGGCTCACTTAATAAACAGTCAGCCAAACTATATCTAAGCTGGAAAAATCGCATGTTCCTCCATGGGGACAAGGCTTCTAAACTTATGATGTCCCTGATAAAAAAAAAGGCAGGCTCACACCTTTATCCATGCAATTAAAAATTCTCAGGGCCAACAAATGCAGGACTATTCCCAAATTTCAAAATAATTTTTGCGATTTTATAAAGAGTTATACCAAACTCGACCAGACGAGTCAGAAATAGAGAGAGATAAGAGGAAATGCGGCATACATAATTATCTAGCCAAACTCAATCTACCGAAACTTTCCAAACTACAACAAGTATCCTTGACAAAACCATTTTCTCACGCTGAAGTTCAGTCTATTCTGTCAAAAAGTCCATTGGGGAAAGCCCCAGGTCCAGATGGCCTACCGATTGTATATTATAAAAAATGAATCGATATCCTAGGAGATCATCTCCTAGCGACGTGCAACGCTCTACTACTCGGTGATCTATTCCCAAACAAGCATTGGAAGCTCATATATCATTAATACACAAAGAAGGGAAAGACCCGGAGTGTTGTGGAAGTTATAGACCCATCTCACTTCTAAATGTGGATCTAAAAATTTATGCTAGCTTAATTGCCAACCGGGTGGCGGCAATCCTCCCTGACCTAATCTTTCCAGAGCAAACTGGTTTCGTAAGAGGAAGAGAAGGGAAAGATAACGCGCTACGCCTGCTGAATTTAATGCAATATGCCAGAGCCCACAATTTGCCTCTTGTGCTGTTGGGAACGGACACCTAGAAGGCATTTGATAGAGTAGACTGGATTTTTTTGCAGGGAACGTTGGAGGCTTTTCACTTCCCCCCTGATCCTATATGCGCAATACTGCAGATGTACACATTCCCCACAGCTAGGATAAAGATAAATAACACCCTCACTGATTCCTTTGCCATTAAAAATGGAATGAGACAGGGACGCCCCTTGTCCCCTCTCGTCTTTGTCATGGTAATGGAGCCATTAATAAGCTCCATTCAACAGGACCAGGAAATCGAGCGGATCAAACTACAGGGAATACATCACAAGTCCGCCGCCTTTGCGGATGACTTGTTGGTAGAAATGTCCAGACCAGAAAGGGGTTTTCCTGCATTCATGAAAATACTAGAGGACTATAGTCAATGGTCTAACTTCAAAATCAATCTATCCAAGTCAGAAGCACTTGTGGCGCCCCTGACCTGGTCAGGCACCACTGAGTACTGCACCCATGCTGGGGACAGTACAAACAGGTAATCCAGAAGGCTGACCGAGGTGTGACTACACAGGCGCATAGTGATCAGGTCTCACACATGTACCTTTGAGAGGACCCCTGGGGATCCCAGGAGGGGGCAAAGCCTTCACCTCCACTGGAATAGTGGAGGGGGTAAAAAGCCTCCATCTCCACTCAAGGGGTGTGGTGGAGAGCCTGGTTGCTAGGTGGCGTAGGCAAGAACAGGAGAGGAGGGGCAGTGAGCCGGTTCAGTGTGCAGTTCAGGGGGAGCAGACGTCAGGAGCAGACCCCTGGGGCTGTGGCAGTCTGACAGCGTCCGCGCAGTGGCTACCGACGGGGGAGAACGGTCACCTAGTAGTGCTACCCGAAATCCATCTTCAGCTAAAGAGAGAGCAACGGAGTGGGAAGTAAGGAGACTGCTAGGGAGTTACCAGGCCCAAACGGGTAGTAGGTCCCAGTGCAGGGATAGATCCACCTTTCCTTGCCAAACCTGCTTGAGGGGGTACTTTACACCCCCAAGAACACACTAAAAAGTCCGCAGCCACGTCGCCACAGTTAGGGCCCATAGTTCACAGGAGGCAAGCAGCTGGAGTGATCTGGTCCAGGCGACAAGCAAACGGCAAACAAACGAGGGGAGCAGTTACTTCCCTGGGTGACCCCCATAGGGACTAAAAGTCGGGGTTACCACAAACCACAGAAGGGCTAAGGAAGGCGAGTCGGTAGCCACCCTCATCAGTCAGCCTGAAGGACACCTGGTTCCAGCCTGGTTCATCCCAGCTACGCCCGAGTTACTCACTCTGCCACCTTCTGTGAGTAAAACCCCTGAAAGACATTCTGCTTGTGTGGAGTTATTCTGCGCCTTGTGGTTCTACACATCTACACAGGGCCCTGGGGCTTGCCTCACTCTCAGGAGGCTATTACAACTGACTGCACCCACCATCAGCCCCAGGCGTCCCTCAATCTGCAGTGGCGGTCCCCACTGACCGCAATTCTGAGAGTGGCGTCACGACAATCCCACATAGAAGATCTCCTACCTGTGACAAGATCCAGCCGAGTGGAGTCCCTGAAGGTAATGCACCGACACTGCACCTGTGGGGCTTCACACACTAAGCTTAAATATCCCAGTCCCAGGCAATGTTATCAAATTTATCCAAAAATTATTTCCCTTTCGGTGGCCAAAAAGTCACATTACATACCTAGGCATCAAAATAGGAAAAACTTTCAAGTCCTTATTTGATCTCAATTACAAGCCCCTCCTCCCTAAACTTAACCTACAAATATCTTCTTGGAAAGCACCATTTCTATCGTGGATGGGTCGGAAAAATTTAATTAAAAGTATTATACTCCCGAAATTCATCTATCTTTTCCAAATGTTACCCATACCTGTTCCCAAATCATTTCTTTCCCAGAGTAACTCTCTAATCTCCAATTATGTTTGGAACAAACATAAACCGAGAATCAACTTTCATACATTGAGCTTCCCAAAGGGTAAAGGGGGCATGGGGCTACCCAATATCTCCATATACTATCAAGCTACCGTTCTTTCTAGAGCAGTAGACTGGATCAGACGCCCCCCGAATAAGTTATGGACGACAGTAGAGGAATATCTGTCCCCCACCCCTTTACGAGCCTTACTACTACTCCCCCCTCCCTGCCAAAGGGATAGAAGAACGTTCTCCAATGAACTTACGAGAACACTTTTGAAAAACTGGGAAAAAAATAGTGAGACACTGGCCCCCCCTATCTCCCCTCTCACCCAAATATCTAATATCCTAGATGCCAGTATAAACCTAGCTAACTCCACAAAATCCACTCACTTAAGCAATGCAAAAGTCCCGTTGACTGATCTTTTAGAAGACGGTTCTCTGGTCTCCAAACAGGATATGTGTAAAGCTGGTGTCACACACAGCGACAACGACAACGACGTCGCTGCTACGTCACCATTTTCTGTGACGTTGCAGCGACGTCCCGTCGCTGTCGCTGTGTGTGACATTCAGCAACGACCTGGCCCCTGCTGTGAGGTCGCCGGTCGTTGCTGAATGTCCAGCTTCATTTTTTGGTCGTCACTCTCCCGCTGTGACACACACATCGCTGTGTGTGACAGCGAGAGAGCGACGAAATGAAGCGAGCAGGAGCCGGCACTGGCAGCTGCGGTAAGCTGTAACCAGCGTAAACATCGGGTAACCAAGGGAAGACCTTTCCCTGGTTACCCGATGTTTACGCTGGTTACCAGCCTCCGCCGCTCTTGCTGCCAGTGCCGGCTCCTGCACTGTGACATGTGGCTGCAGTATGCATCGGGTAATTAACCCGATGTGTACTGTAGCAAGGAGAGCAAGGAGCCAGCGCTAAGCAGTGCGCGCGGCTCCCTGCTCTCTGAACTGTGACATGTAGCTGCAGCACACATCGGGTTAATTAACCCGATGTGTGCTGCAGGAGAGCAAGGAGCCAGCTCTAAGCAGTGCGCGCGGCTCCCTGCTCTCTGAACTGTGACATGTAGCTGCAGCACACATCGGGTTAATTAACCCGATGTGTGCTGCAGGAGAGCAAGGAGCCAGCGCTAAGCAGTGCGCGCAGCTCCCTGCTCTCTGAACTGTGACATGTAGCTGCAGCACACATCGGGTTAATTAACCCGATGTGTGCTGCAGGAGAGCAAGGAGCCAGCGCTAAGCGCGGCTCCCTGCTCTCTGCACATGTAGCACAGCGACGTTATGATCGCTGCTTCTGCTGTGTTTGACAGCTAAGCAGCGATCATAACAGCGACTTACAAGGTCGCTGTTACGTCACCGAAAATGGTGACGTAACAGCGACGTCGTTGTCGCTGTCGTTTAGTGTGAACCGAGCTTAAGACTCCCCCCCTAGCTAAACTTACATTTCTCCACTACATGAAAATAAAACATGTGATCCAACTACTACTGATACAATCCTGTCTTGACAGACCCCCAACAACTTTTGAATCATTCTGCATGCAAACAAAGACCCCACAAAAAATACTATCTCATCTATACAATACTCTGCTCACAAAAAAATGGTGATGAAGAGAGCATATTTATTAAGATGGGAAAGGGATTTGAGCACTACATTCACAGATGTACAAATGAAACAAATCTATAGTGCCTCCCATGGGCCGTCATGTTGTGTAAGGGTCCAAGAGAATTCATTCAAAGTGATTACGAGATGGTACATTGTCCCATCTCATATAATTCATGGAGCTCCTCCTCCTCTTATCAATGCTGGAGATGCGAGAGGGATAAAGGAACATATCTCCATGTGTGGTGGACATGTCCGACTCTCCAGCCCTTCTGGAAGATAGCATCACAACTTTTGTCTGACCTCACAGGCAAAGTGGTGAGTCTAGACCCGAGGCAAATGCTCTTGAATTTCCCAATGTGGCCCAAAGATAAGACTAACTTGAAACTGGTGGCATTTGTGGGTTCAGCCTGTAAACTTCTTATTACCGAAATGTGGCGCACGACAAAGATACCCACCTTTACGCAACTTCTGCTGAAAATAGAGCCACTGTACTGTGCTGAGGAACTTTCAGCCCTTTCACATCAAAATATGCTCTCTTTCATCCAAGTCTGGAATGCTTGGCATTTCCTAGCAGCCACAGCGCAGAGGGAGGCTGGTAAAGTAGCCCAGCAAAATGAGACAGAATAGAAGCTCTTAAGTCACATTCCCCCACCAGGGAGGTGGACATACCACCGGTAGAGCACTGGTTACTCTTGGCACTGATGAATGGACTCTGGACCAATCCCTCTTTCTTTTTTTTTTCTCTCTCCTCCCTCTCCCATCATCCTCTTCTTTCCCTCAATCTCCTGAACCCACTAACTTTCTTCCTAAAACTGAATTTCTTGAGATAAAATTTTGCTCTCTTGGATTTCAGCTATCTTCCCCAACTTACAGTTCTTATTGTATTTACTATATAAAAAAATAGTTTCATAATAATCCGGAAAACAGATTAATGTTCTCGCTTCGATCTTACCCACTATCAAATTGAAAGTTTTTATTACTCGGTTTAGTTTTGATCTCGCATTTAAGGTTCCGAGAAAGTGGGGAGAACTAATAGCAATGAGTTTAACTGCAATGTTAAGTGATCGTGTTATCTGTTGACTTTGTAATTTGCCAATTGTTTCAATAAATAAAACATTAAAACAAACATAATGTTGGGATTCTGTGTTGTTTTGTATGCCTGTAACTTCGGCACTTAGGGATTTTTGTTTCCATACTTGAGTGACTTTATTCTTCCTTTGCCTTTTGATTAGATCCAATCATCTATAGGTCAAAACAAAGCTGTCACGCGTCGGGTTCTGTTCAGGAACCTTGTGCTTCTTGGTCAGTTTTCTCTCATGCTGAGCCAAAATCTGGTCAGTCCCTTTCCAAATGCTGATGATTTTTTACCTTTGATTCTATCCTTTTGGTTTCCGGTTATCAGGTGTTCTCACTTGCTCATTTTCTCTGTCTTATCACATCCCTGGTGAGGCTATTTATACTTTCCGGATACTAGCCTTTTCTGTTGGCTATATTTCAATGAGGATTAAGGTATTGTTTTCTCTAAGATTTCTCATTCTAGTGTTGTGACTAGGTATATTCCAGCCTGTACCGAAGTCATTAGGGCTATGAAGATAGGGATACTAGTCTGTAATGAAATTACTTGGATGCACATGGGGTTGCAACGAGATAGGCTTTATTTCTCTTTTTATCAGTGTTGGAATACTTATGTGCATAACCTTATAGGCAGCCAACCCCATTAGTGTGTGCTGATATGTCATTAGCCTGTGGAAATCTCAGCTTTGCAACTATGGGCCTTGTCTCTAGAAGCAGCAAATATCAAGAAGAAGCAGCATACACTTTTTGCCGCTACAGATGACTTGGTCTATCAGAAAAAAAACATGTGAATCAAAGGTAAAATTGACAGACCGCTTTGATGGTGCCTGAAGTAAGTTTTCATTTTTTTTGCCTGATGCAAATTGTACTTTCAGTTCCGTCATGTTTGCTCTGGGGCTGAGAGGCAACAAGTGGGTATTGTTTCATCCTTGCTCCTTGGGGATCCTGAGGCATGGGCATTCTCTTTGCCTGAGGATTCTCTGGCATTTTCTTCTGTTGAGGCATTTTTCTTGGCTCTTGGCCAAGTCACAGTTTCTGAATCTAAGATCCGCAAGCAGGTTCAGGGAAACCATAGTTTCTATTTTATTGATAGTTGATTGCAGCAGGAAAGGGTAAAATTATAGCATGCAGTAAAAACAGTATTTCAGAATACATAACTGTACAGTGCATAAGATACAAATAATCTGTAATACACAATATAGTATGAGATAATGCAAATCAATGATTATCCTAACATTACAAAAACAGTACGAAACACAGCATTGTTACCGTCTTAGCGACTATACTGGATGCAGACTCTTAGCATCGAGCACAAGGTACAACAATTGATAACATGGCGTCTCATCAGAAGTGATGAGTAAAAAATGGCTGTTGTCCACTTTTGTAACAAAACAAGACCACAATGCAACAGGAATTTTTCCATCATGCAAACTGAGCTAAAACTAATACATAAAATCGCAAGCAGATGGTGATGTCCTTCCCTGAGGGATACCTGGCTATTTTCCGTTTGAGACTCCTAACAGAGGCTCCACGGACTTTTTTGATTTGCATACAATGTAAATTGGAATTCAAGTATAGACAATATGATGTCATAATTGCTATACACAAGTGACTAGATAGTCAAATTTACTGTTAAGGCAGAAGACTTTAAAACGTGGGTAGTAGAGACCTCCACAAACAACTCTGCTTCTCAGAGTCAGTTCTGTAAAGGGCTTTCGAGTCAGATTAGGGACATGATAGCTTATAATCCTTGTACGCCGTTTCTGGAGGAAGCAATGTCACTGGCTGTTCGTTTGGATGGATGACTAAGGGGTGCTTCTCACATAGCGAGATCACTAGCGAGATCGCTGCTGAGTCACGGTTTTTGTGATGCACCAGTGACCTCATTAGCGATCTCGCTGATTGTGACACTGAGCAGCGATCTGGCCCCTGCTGTGAAATTGCTGCTCATTACACACTGCTCTGGTTCATTTTTTGGACCTTGCTCTCCAGCTGTGAAGCACACATCGCTGCATTTGACAGCGAGAGAGCAACGATCTGAATGTGCAGGGAGCAGGGAGCCGGCTTCTGGCAGCCTGCGGTAAGCTGTAACCAAGGTAAATTTCGGGTAACCAAGCGAAGTGCTTTGCTTGGTTACCCGATATTTACCTTGGTTACTAGCGTCCGCCGCTCTCAGGCTGCCTGTGCCGGCAACCTGCTCCCTGCACATGTAGCCGGAGTACACATCGGGTAAATAAGCAAAGCGGTTTGCTTATTAACCCGATGTGTACTCTGGCTACGAGTGCAGGGAGCCAGCGCTAAGCGGTGTACACTGGTAACCAAGGTAAATATCGGGTAACCAAGCGCTTGGTTACCCGATATTTACCTTAGTTATCAAGCGCAGCATCGCTTCCACACGTCGCTGGGGGCTGGTCACTAGTCGCTGGTGAGATCTGCCTGATTGACAGCTCACCAGCGACCAAGCGACCATATAGCGACGCACCAGCGAGCCTGACCAGGTCAGATCACTGGTGGGATCGCTGGAGCGTCGCTAAAGTGTGACGGTACCCTTAAAGATAGAGACACATTTAAAGGCATATCAATTCCAACTTACTATTAGTAAACACTGTAGAACCTATGCAAATTGGTACTTGCCGAGAGATGGAACAGTACTCGAAGCATCTGTTCTTTTCATTTATATTGTGGTCATTTTGGCCACATCATTGTTTAATGTTTCAAATATAATAATGAATTTCTTAAGAAAAAAAAGGAGAGACTCTAAGGTGTAAGGATCTAGGTTCTAAGAGTCTGAAATTGTCTTTCATACATAGATCAGTTTTTTTTCTTACAGGTGTATCTTTGGACTAAATCTGGTTTATTGATACCTCTGTATTTATAGATTCAGTCTCCACCTTGAATCTTATTGACTGGCTTCACTACAGACTGTGATTACAATGTCTCTACTTTGTTTTCCCATGCACGTTTCAAAAATTAATAATTCTTCCCTATCAGAAAATCATGTTACTTCTAAGATAGAGAAAGTTTACATGAAGGTTGGAACGTTACACTCGAAATCCATTTCATTCATGATTTTTCCTTCTTTACCTACTAAA